>NW_024412403.1:57678767-57719721 GCF_014898765.1 Herpailurus yagouaroundi
TGATACAGTCTTTATTTTAAAGTCTAGATTGTCTGATATAAGTATGGCTAGTCTGGCTTTCTTTTGTTGACCATTAGAATGATAGATGGTTCTCCATCCCCTTATTTTCAATCTGAAGGTGTCTTTAGGTCTAAAGTGGGTCTCTTATAAACAGCATATAGATGGATCTTGTTTTCTTATCCTTTCTGTTACGCTGTGTCTTTTTATTGGAGCATTGAGTCCATTGACGTTTAGAGTGAGTATTGAAAGATACAAATTTGTTGCCATTAAAATGCTTGTAGAGTTGTAGTTTTGGGTGGTGTTCTCTGGTCCTTTCTAATCTTTGTTGCTTTTGGTATATATATATATATATATACACACACACACACACACACACACACACACACACACGTGTGTGTGTATATATATATATTTTTTTTTTCCATCTTTTCTCCCCTCAGAGAGTCCCCCTTAAAATTTCTTGCAGGGCTGGTTTAGTGGTCACAAACTCCTTTAATTTTTGTTTGTCTGGGAAACTTTTTATCTCTCATTCTATTTTGAATGACAGCCTTGCTGGATAAAGAATTCTTGGCTGCATATTTTTCTGATTCAGCACACTGAATATATCCTGCCACTCCTTTCTGGCCTGCCAAGTTTCTGTGGATAGGTGGCTGCAAACCTTATCTTCCTTCCCTTGTAAGTTAGGGACTTTTTTTTTTCCCTTGCTGCTTTCATGATTCCCTCCTTGCCTGAGTATTTTATGAATTTGAATATGATATGCCTTGTTGATGGTCGGTTTTTGTTGAATCTAATGAGGGTCCTCTGTGCTTCCTGGATTTTGATGTCTGTGTTTTTCCCCAGGTTAGGAAAGATTTCCGCTGTGATTTTGCTCACATAACACTTCTACCCCTATTTCTCTCTCTTCATCTTCTCTGACCCCTATGTTTCTGATGTTGTTCCTTTTTAATGAGTCACTGATTTCTCTAATTCTTAAATTATGCTCTTTTTCCTTAATCTCCCTCTTTGTTTCTGCTTCATTATTCTCCATAAGTTTGTCCTCTATATAACCGATTCTCTTTTGCCTCATCCATCCTTGCTGCCGCAGCATCCATCCATGATTGAAACTCAGTTACAGCATTTTTTATTTCATTCTGGCTATTTTTTTACTTCTTTTATCTCTGCAGAAAGGGATTATAATCTATTTTTGACTCCAGCTAGTATTCTTATTATCGTGATTCTAAATTCTGGTTCAGACATCTTGCTTGTATCTGTGTTGGTTAAATCCCTGGCTGTCGTTTCTTTGTGCTCTTTCTTTTGGGGTGAATTCCTTCGTTTTGTAACTTTGAAGGGAGAGAAGGAATTAATGAGGTAGAAAAATTAAAATAAAAAAAAATTAAAATAATAGAAAATTAAACACACACACACACAAATCGAATAATAATGCTAGATCATAGGTGTGTTTTGGTCTGGGTGTTGAAAGTGGTTTGACCGATTATAGAAAAAAAGAGGGGGGAAGAAAAAAAGGAAATTGTTTGAGAATTTGAAGAAATGAATACACTGAAGTAGACTAAAATGAGATGATGGAGGTAAAATAGAATTTGAAAAAATATACACAGATGTAAAGAATATAGTAGAAAAAAATAAAGTAAAATATTTTTATTAAAAATTAAAAATAAAATGCATTTTTTTCTTTTTCTATATTCAAGAAAAAAAAGAAACAAAAATAAAGAAAAAAGAAAAAAAGAAAAAAGGAAATCGTTTGAAAATTTTAAAAAGTAAATACACTGTAGTAGACTGAAACAAAATGATCGAAGTAAAATAGAATTTGAAAAAAAAATTACATAAAAGCAAAAATACACTAAAAAATTAAGGAAATATATTTTTAATAGAAATTGAAGGTAAAAATGACGTTTTTCTCTTTCTGCGTTCAAGAAAAAGAAAAGAAAAAAGAGGAAAAAAGAAAAAGAAAAAAGGTGATTGAAAATTTGGAAAGGTGAATACATTGAAGTAGACTAAAATAAACTGATGGAAGTAAAATCGAATTTGAAAAAATTTACACAAAAGTAAAAAGTGTAGTAATAAAAATTAAAGAAAATATTTTAATAAAAATTGAAAATAAAAATGAATTTTTTCTCTTTCTGTATTCAAGAAAAAGAAGTGTGAAAGAGAAAAAAAGAAAGAAAGAAAATTGAAGAGTGGACCTGCTAACAGTTTGAAGTAGGACTGAAATTACTTCGTTTTCCCCTAGAAGTCAGTCTATGTAATGCTTTATAGTCCATAAACTAAGCCGGCGGTGAAACTTGCGTTGTTGGAGAGCAAAGTTGGCCCAGTTGGGCAGGGCTCAGTGTAACAGCTCAGCTTTTCGCTAGATGGCGCTGCTAGCCTACTGAGGTGGAATGTTTTGGCGCTAGTAGGTACGTATGCGCATGCGCGGGAAGGAACATGGTGTCACCCACTGCTGCCCTTTGTTCTCCCAGATCAGCAATCGCGCACCCGTCCTCTGTCTTCAGCTTTTGTCCACTCCCTGCTTTTTCACTGTCCATGACCAAGCCCCCAGGCAGTACCTCTCTCCTGAGTTTTGTCTCATATGCGGCTGTTTTCCCCAGCCCCTTACTTCTGAAGGACTGCGGCTTTGACCCGTTCCGCCCCTCTGTGGGACGGTCTCACCGAGCAATGGCTGAATGCCAGCTGCACCCAGGAACACTTGCTGAACCCTGCTGCTGCCCGTTCCCTGAGACTACAGACAGGTGCCAGCCCGCCACAGAAAAAATTTGCGAGATAGTGTAGCAACAGTGTTTCAGGGATTAAGGAAGATCACAACACACGTCTGGCACCAGGCTTCACCCTTAACGACCTTGTTCTAGCACCAGCGAATGTGGCTGTTTTCTGGGGTCTGCTGGGACCAGGTAACTTCAACAGTCTCTACCAAATGTCCTTCCAGCAGTGGAACCGCTTTTCCCCGTGTGGCCCGAGATCCTCCCGGACCCCACTCTGTTCCTGGGGATTCACCCTTCCCACCAGAGCACTGCCAGGTATGGAGCTGCAGAGTTGCAGACTTTGTGCTCCCCTTGTTTACGGTCTTAATGGAATTTAAACCCTCTCCTTTCTCCCTTTTTAGTTTAGTCCCTGCGTCTGTTTCCAATTTTCCACTTTATCTCCAGCTGCTTTTGAGGAGGGGTGCTTTTCCCATATTCTCCCCCAACCCCAGTCTCAGTCCTCTCTTGGCTCACAAAAGTACCTCCCTTCCTGCACCTCTCACTCCCCAAGTTCAGCTTTCTGCGCCGCGTACCTGCTGAATTCTGTGGTTCAGGTTGTGCAGATTGTTGTGTTAATCCTCCAGTCAGTTTTCTAGGTGTGGAGGATGGTTTATTATTGGTCTGGCTGTATTTCATGGACGCGAGACACACAAAAAACTTCATGCTGTTCTGCCATATTGGCTCCTCCTCTCTGATGTCCATGTTTTCATACTAAGCTATATGGTTAAAGGGCACATGGAGTTTCTTTTATTTTTTTCTCACTACTGTATCCCTTGAATCTAAAACAGAGTCTAGCATATATAATAGATATAAAGTATCAAATATGAGTAAGTAAACAACTCAGATTCTGGAGTATAAAATAAAAGAGGGTTGGTGGGTGTATGGTAATGATACTATGGAAACACTGTTTGCCTTCTGTAGGAAGCAAAAGGCATACTGGGAGAAGAAACCCTTCCTTTGTTCACAGTTCATATTTTAATTCTGCCACTAAAGAGTCTGTCCTAGATTGGCTTTGAACTTTGGTAGGGGTAGATGGAGAAATGATGATTAGAGATATGAAGAATTATAACGCGAAAAGGAGAAAAGAACAACGTAGCAAGGAGAAATAGTGCTGGCTAAGGTGGTTCGGATTGCCCTTTAATTTTTTTTTTTAACATTTATTTTGTTTTTGACAGAGAGAGAGGTAGGGTGCAAGTGGAGGAGGGGAAGAGAGAGAGAGGGAGACACAGAATCTAAATCAGGCTCCAGTCTCTGAGCTGTCAGCGCAGGACCCTATGTGGGGCCTGACCCATGACCTGAGCCAAAGTCAGATGCTTAACCGACTGAGCCACCCAGGCACCCCTGGATTGCCTTTTAGAGGGTTGACTTAATATGGGGACAACCATAAGTTAGGGATAAATAAAGCAGGCCCTAACTCCATGAAAATAAGGATAGGTTAATGTCTCTCTGCAATCAAAAATAGACTATAAGTTTCCTTTTCTGAAACAGCATAAAGCTCCCCACTATTAGCCCCACAGAGATTTCTAAGTATCCTGAAATATATGTCTTGTTCTCTACAGAAGTCTATATTCTGTCAGTGTGGAATTTAAAAAAAATCAGGCTGGTGAAATTGCACAAAACCAGAATGGGAAAAGAACAAAGGGAAGCTTTCAGTGGCAATGTTAGCAGACAGAAGGTGGAATCCACAGGTGGCCTCTCCAATTAGATTTAAAAATATGATCCAACCAAGAAACAAGTGCAGAGACAATATCTGAAGAAAACGGAGGAAATAGATAACCAAATGGAACCTAAAAGAAATAACTGATGGTGCACCAAAAAAAAAAAAAATGTTTTTAAATCCACCCACTAGCCAAGCTGTGTCTTTTTTAAACTCATGGAATTTTTGTTAGGTTCAAACTTCCATGCTTATATTATTTTATTTTATGTATGATGCCATTCTTGGTAGTACAGACAGAAGAGTACGGGGAGGTCACCTGTTAATTCCTTTCTTAGCTGAAAGGAGAGGGGCAGCAGTGAATGCTGATTTAAATTTGAGTTCAATGCCCAGCAGAATTCGGGAGTCTTTGCAAACTAGGTAGGACTTGAAGTACTAAATGATTTTACTCTAGGTTCTTATTCTCTTGCAAATGTGAAAAACTCTGATCAAATTCTATTGAAATGCTGCTAGTCTATGGTTGCCCACATGTTTCCAATTAAGAAAAGCTGAGAAAGAAGAAAGACTTTGACAATTGTCATTGTGACCACTAATAATTACCACTCTCTTATTGGCAACTTTTAGCAGTATTTAGTGCTACAGAAGGTGTTAAAATAATACAGTTCTTGTCCATAGACATTGGGAATGTAGATAAATGTTACATATTTGTGTCCAAATCTCTACTCTGAAAATGGTTTGGAAAATCAGTTTAAGATTCAAGAAGGCTTAGAAATAGTTGGAGAATGCATATAATACTACTGAAGGGGGACAAATGATTATTTTTGCCAGAGTTTATAATGCTACAATTTAGGTTTTATTCTGACCTGCAATTTTTTAATTATTTTGTATCAGCTCAGTGGTTTTCAGGTACTATTATATTTTGCACCCCTGAATTAAAAAGGATATTTCTCAATCAGAATACCTAGAACCATGTTTTGAAATCTTTAGAACTATATGTAGTTTGTTAGTCAAATATTCCATGCTGCAGATATTTGTATTAATGGTTCATTAACTTGTTCTTTTATTAAACTCCCACATGGTTTGGAATATGTTCTTTTGATTAACTTTTAGTCAGGGGTAAGTGTTATGTACTAGAAAGGCATGCACTTGGATATCAGATAGAAGTGGTTGCAAATATTAAGTCTGCATTTTTACTGGTTGTATAAACATGGGTAAGGTATTTATATTTCTAAACCTCAGTTACCTTATTTTGAAAAGATGTTTTAGCATTTTTCAAGCATTATTGAGAATACACTGTTAGGAAATAGATGAACATAAAATAGGAAATCAATAAATTTGTGTTTCCTTCCTTCATGTTTCTAAGGGCTCAGCCTATTGTTTTTCAAACACTACTCAATAATTATTTGTTGATATCACAGAATTTCAGATAAGAGTGACATTGGCAGTTGGATTCCTACTGCTGTCTGTTTCTACTCTTTTCCTTTATTGGTTGCCCTGCCACTAATGTCATTATTATATTTTCAGTTGGCATATACTTATTGACTTCTGAATGAGGGAAATATTCTAAATAACTGTACTCTGATTTTCATTGACATTTCCTTCACTTCTTTTTACCCTTTTGCTCCTTGGGGCAGGGAGTCAGAGACTAAATACAGAAAAAGATAAAATCTGGAAGAAATATTTTAGCCACCAAAAGTTATTGAGTGAGAAACTCATCTGCCTTAACTGTTACTTTGGTTGGAACTTTCTTTACTCCAGGCTCCAAGCAATAAATGGAAGGAGTAAAACTAGTACAGAGAATGAGAATATCCAAACACAGTTTCAAGCATAGAAATTGATCAATTTAACCTACAGAGATAATGATCCATTAACTTCTTAGAAAAGAAAAAAAAAGAAGTCATCTTATATGTCAATTATGAAGAACAGAAGTCATCAAAGAACAAAAGAAATACAGGGATGTAATTATGAGGAGGGACTAATCTAGTGGATCAATAATTAGCCTTAATAAAAAGAGAATCTGTGAAAGAAGGATAAGAAATTTGGATGACACTTAAACATCAGAAATAATCTTAATATTTAATTGCAACCAAGGAAAACACAGTATAGCATACAAGTACACACACACACACACACACACACACACACACACACACATCAAATGAAATAGGGGAAAAAAGAGAAAGAAGAAAATGACTAAAGCAAACTACTTAAAGTATCCATGAATGTTATAGGAAATTGAACTTATAGTCTATTTCAATAGTTCACCAGTGGCAGTGTTCCCACCCTAAATAGCATCCCTCCTTTGATTGAATGACTATACTCAATGGATGAAATTGTCTTTTAGAACTCTGTCAAGTGGTAGGGGCGCCTGGGTGGCGCAGTTGGTTAAGCGTCCGACTTCAGCCAGGTCACGATCTCGCTGTCCGTGAGTTTGAGCCCCGCGTCGGGCTCTGGGCAGATGGCTCGGAGCCTGGAGCCTGTTTCCGATTCTGTGTCTCCCTCTCTCTCTGCCCCTCCCCCGTTCATGATCTGTCTCTCTCTGTCCCAAAAATAAATAAACGTTGAAAAAAAAATGTTAAAAAAAAAAAGAACTCTGTCAAGTGGTAATAGGGTTAGATTCTTATTGCCATAAGTCATCAACTTAGAAACAGAAACCTGGTTTCCACTGTCTGTCCCATACATGTGCACATGCATGTGCGCGTGCACACACACACACACACACACACACACACACCCCTCATGGACTAACTTTGTACATGGAGCATTTAGAGGTTCAAGGAAGAAACAACACAGAGTAAGGAATTCGCAAAGATTTAAAGCCAAGTGCTCAGCTGTTGCCATGGCGGATTTTTACACCTTGAACACAAAAGCAATTAGTAGCCTTGATGTTATCACAATGGATAATTGTTCCCACACCATGTGGAAATAAAGCCTCAGGAGATATGGTGTCTTCAGAAGCGGCTGCCACTGATTCACTTATTTGGTGCTTATCTAGCACCAAATGACAGTTTCATTTAGTTGTATTAGCAAAAAGAGAAAAGAAAGATACAAAACAAGGAGCAAATACTTCCAGGGAAGTTCATTGGAATATTACTGATGAATAGACCTGTCGATTATTGCTTAAAGAGATAATGAAATATATCATTTTTTTGGCAAGAGGTTTTTAATACAAACTTTATCTAAGAGATGCACTAATGTGGAAAAATAGCTGTAATGAGATGGTCAGAGGATTAATCAGCTACTTTTCAGCATCCTTTTCTATTTTAACCCTTAAAAAGAGGTGAGGACAATATAATTTAAAATTTGCATACTCAGGATGCTGATGGAAGAGTCAATCGCACATTTTTGCTGTCCCTAAGTTAATAGAAATTTCTTAAAGGAAAATTGCTACTGTATTTTAATTCTTACTAAACATTTCAGTAAAAAGTAGTAAATTATTCCAAAACATTTTTTTAAAAATGAAGTGGAAAAGTGTAGGAAAATAAGATGGCAGTAAGTCAGAACTCTTACTAAGGAAGACATAGCTAGTACAAGCCATATCTTCTGTAAGTGCGGAGAGATAAATATGACAGATGTGAGTGTACCTGGTTTCTTGGGAAAATGTATTTTATGAATCCAAGAATGGAGATTGACTAAAATATCTTAACCACTCTACCTTTTAAGGGAACTATCAATTTTAAAAGCCAAAGACCTTGAGGCATAGAATAAAACATGCTTAGGATTATAATGGAAAGTACATAATAATCCCTCCTTCTCTCAAGGCACCACACTGACATGCCTATCTTTGATATTTTCTGAAGAAATGGAATTGTAGAATGTGCCAGGCTCCTCGTAGTTTAACTCTCTTCTTGAAGCCCTAGAAAAATTAGAATAACATTAAGAAGGAAGAATCACAAAGCTCACCCAGAGCTACAGCGAATGTGCTTCACTGAAGCCGATAATACACAGACATGAATGGGCTTTAGAAGCTATTTTACCAAACTTTTCAAAGCACATTTTCTAATAACTGAACTGTTCATACTTTGAAAATTAGTAAGATACTGAACTGGCACAATCATAGAATTTCCCCACCTTCAACCGGTTGTATGTGGAAGTTCCAGGTGACACCTCTCCCCTCTTGTTCATAAACTGTTAACAGACCCTGTTCTTTTCAAGGATTATGGATCTCAGTAGAGAAATCCTGTTTCTTATTTCCAAAAGATGTCTCAGAAAAAAAAATCACTCTCTTGTGTGCCAAATTATGATTATTTCTCTTTTGCCTTTGAGTGTATGTATGTGGCCTATCTTGACAATATTGCAGTTTTTTAGTTTCAAGTTTCTTGAGCTTCATTGTTAAAAATTATATGCAACATCACTTGTCAAGCCTTTGGCTCATTTGTCATTTTTATTCATAGATGCCTGTAGGGTGCCTATCAGCTTTAAGGGAGTATTGGCTTATTGTTTCTCCTGTCTCCGAAGGTATCCTCAATTCTTCATTGATCACTAAATTTTTGCTAAATACTTGCTTATTGCCACTTCTTCTACACTTACTATATCATGCAAACGTTCATCCCTTAACCTCTCGGAAATGTTCGTGTTAGTTCCGCAGTTAAATTTCTCTGTACTATTTCTTCTTAAGAAATGATGAAGGAAAAATTTGAGACAAATAATATAATACTTACCTCAAAACAATCACCCATCACCTAAAAGGAGGTGCAGGACACCTTAATATTAAATGCCATTTTAAAAAAATCCCTTGGATATTAGGAACAGGTGTAACCTGAATGAAACCAATTTAGTTAATTAACTATGGCATCCCCTGACACAAATGCCAGGTATAAACAAATCTTATGATTCAAGTCACATGTTATCATGTACAGCTTGGACTATTTATGAAGTTAACTGCCTTCATGAAGAATACTACTGCAGCCTCATAAGGATTTTTAAAATGCCATTTAACTATTTATTGGGACTTAGGACATTTGAAGAAGTGAAGGTTATTACCTACTTATAAATATGGATTCATAGGTGCTTCCTGGAATTTTAGAAAAAAACAAAGGTTTCCTATGAGCTATGAACCGTTATAAGATCTAGTGATATAGCAGTAAAGAGGACACACATGATTATTATCCTCAAGAGTTTATATTCTAGAAATAAAATGGAATACATAAATAACAGGACAAGGAAATTTCATAAACTGATAAATATTATTCATTAATTAATTCAACAAAGATTTATTGAGTTTCAAATATGCACTATATTCTAGATACTAGGGACATAGTTGTGAACAAAAAACTCCAGTTCTGCTCTTACGGAATTCATATTTAGTGGGAGAGACAGGTAATAAACATCATGGCTGTGTGTGTGTATTGCTACAGATAGTAATGAATATTTCAAAAATAAAAATAAGGGTGGCTCAGTCAGTTAGGTGTCCAACTTTGGCTCAGGTCATGGTCTTGTGGTTCATGAGTTTGAGCCTTGCATTGGACTCTATGCTGACAGCCTAGAGCCTGGAGCCTTCTTCAGATTCTGTATCTCCCTCTCTCTCTCTGCCCCTCCCCCAGTTGCACTCTGTCTCTCTCAAAAATAAATATTTAAAAATTAAAAAATATAAAAAAATATAAAAAAAAAATAAGAGGTTGTGATAGACTGGAAAAGAGTAAGGGAGGGTTACTTTAGATATGGTGGCTAAGAAAGACTTCTTTGAGAAGATGGAATTTGATGTGAGACATGCAAAGAACCTTAAGAATTCTGCAAGAGAAGAGTTCGTCAGAGATTGTCAAGTACAAAGAAATATGTATTTCAGATGATCTGTTGTGCAACATTAGGAAGTCAAATGATTCAACCAGTATAGGATGTTTTTGCAACCAATTTATTAATCTAATTTCATTGGGAATGTATGTAGCAATGTAAAAATGGGCAATCTTCCTTATCTTTCACTGTGAGGATTCTATAGAGTATATGGTATATCAGAAATCAAATTGAGTGTGAGAGATCTTACTTACTGAGAAAGGAAGAGCTATTGCTATTCCATAGGATCCTTTCAATTTCCTAGGAAATATTTTGTCTAAATTTTATATATATGAACATTATTGAGTTTTTAAGTGTTTATTCATTTTTGAGAGAGGGAGAGGCAGAGAGGGGCCTACAGGATCTGAAGCAGGCTCTGTGCTGACAGTAGCAAGCCCATTGCAGGACCCGAACTCATGGACCATGAGATCATGACCTGAGCTGAATCGGATGCTCAACTCGCTGAGCCACTCAGACACTCCTATTGATTTTTTTTTTTTTATAACGATCTTATATCCTATGGTCTTTGTAGACTTCTTGGGCTTCTCTGTGTAGATGATTAAATTCATCATTCATCATATGTCAACTGTTATATGACAAAGGAATTTTTACCTTTTACTTTCCAATTCTTATGTTTCCAATGGCTTTTTCTTGCCACTTGGACTAGGACCACCAACATATGGTGGAGCAGTTGTTAGTGTTGTGTTAAGAACCTATTGCATCTGACTTCATAAGAGATGTTAGTCTGTAGTTCTTCTTTTTCTTTTGTGTAATGTCTGCCTGCCTTTTATTTCTGGGTAATGCTGAACTCAAAAAGTGAATTGAAAAATATTTCTTTTCTTCAATTTTTGGTAGTGTTAGGGTAGAAACCACATTGTTTCTTCCTTGAATATTTTGTAGGATTCACAGGAATGCTATTTGGGCCTGGGTTTTAAACTTTGTGTAAGGTTGAACTTTGAGTTCAGTTTGTTTAAAAGCTATAGAAGTAGTAACCCTGGTATTTATTTCTTTAATGAATTCAATTAGTTGCTTTTTCAAAGAATTTGATTATTTCATCCATATTATCAAACTTATTGGAATGCTTGTTTATAATATTCCTTTATCATTCTTTTACTGCCTCTCAGTTCTCTAGTGATGTCTCCTCTTTTATTTTTAATATTGATGACTTGTGTTTCTTTCCTTTTTGTTTTTGACCAGTATGACTAGGAATTTAATTTTGTTGATCTTTCTTAGTTTCTTTGACTTTTCTATTTTTTAACTGTCATTGGTTTCTGCTCTTACTTTAAGTTTCTTTCTTATGCTAGCTTTGCATTTTAATTTTCTGTCTCTCCTTTTTAAAAATTTTCATGGTCACTGACTTAGGACCTTTCTTCTTTTCTAATATAAACATTTAATGCTGTTAATTTCCCAGTAATAACTACAGCTTACACATTTGGTATGTTTTGTTTTCAAAGTATTTATTATAATTCAAAGCAGTTTCTAATTTTCCTGGTGATTTTTTTTATTTGACTAATGGATTATTTCGAAGTATATTGTTTAATTCCTAAATTTTTAGGGATTTTCAAATATATCTTCATGTTATTGATTTGTAGCTTAATTCTATTATGATCAGAGAACATTCTGCTCGATTTCAATCTTGAGAATTTATTGACATTTCTTTTACAGTTCAGAATATGGTCCATCTTCATAAATGTTCTATGTGCACTTGAGAAGGATATGTATTTGCTCTTGCTGAATAGAGTATTCTATAAGTGTCATTTAGGTCAATATGTTGATAGTGTTGCTCAAATCATCTATATTCTTACTGATACTTTTATCTAACTGTTCTATGAGTTCCTGAAAGAGAAATATTGAAGACTCTAAAAATAAATGTGAATTAGTCTATCTCTACTTTGAGTTTTATTAATATTTTTTCTTTATGTATTAAAGCTTTGTCATTAGCTGCAAACACATTTAGGATTGTTATAATTTCCTGTCTAATTGTAGTGTGTGTGTGTGTGTGTGTGTGTGTGTGTGTGTGTGTGTGTATCTTCTTTACTTCTAGTGTTAAATATTGTTCTGAAATCTACTTTGTCTTGTATTAATATAGCTTCTCCAGATCTCTGTTGCTCAGTATTTGCATTATATATTATTTTTTGTCCTTTTAGTTTTAACCTATGTCTTTAACATTTAAAATATGTTTCTTTTACAAGGTACATGTTACATAGACTAGCAGTGTCTGTCTTTTAATTCACTATTTAGAACATTTAATGCAATTATTGGTATTGTTGGGTTTAAAGTTACCGCTTTACTTTTTTTTTGTTTTCTACTTGGGGAATCTGTTCTTTGTTCTTTTTGTTGTTGTTGTTGTTCCTTCTTTTTCTGACTTCTTTTAAATTACTTGAATTTTTTATTATCATCTTATATCCACTATTGGCTTATTAGTTATACACATTTTAATTTTTGTTTTAGTTTCTAGGCTTTATAATACACATCTTTAACTTGCATAGTTTACCTCCCAAGCATATAATGCCAGTTCACATATAAATTGTGAACATATTGGAATTTACCTTATATTTTAAATTGTGTTATTGTTATATACTTTAATTCTACATGTTATAAACCACATGATACAATGTTTCTATGTTTACCTTAGTCAATTATCTTATGAAAAAATTAAAGTTTAAAAATTGCATTTGACATTTGCTTACAATGTTATGATTTTAGTACTCTTAGTTGTGTGGGGGGGGGCAGCGTGCATGCATCCATAGTATCTAAGTTTCTACCTCATATGTCTTCTGTTTGAAAAAATTCTTTAAATATTTCTTATCCTACATCAAGGGACTCTGTCAATTTTGGCTAAAAAAGTTTTTATCTTCATTTTGAAGGTGTTTCTTTTCACTTTTGGCACCATAAAGATGTCATTGTATTATCTTCTGGCTGACATAGTTTCTGATTAGAAGCCCACTATAATTCTTACCTTTGTTCCTCTATAGTTATGGTTATTCCTCCATCCTTCTTGTTTCTTTGAGTTTATCTCAGTTTGGCTATCATGTGTATAGGTGTATTTTTTTTTTTTTTTTATTCTTCTGAGCTTCTTTGATAAGTAATGTGGGTCTTATAGAATGAGTTTGGAAGTTTTCCTTCCATTTCTATTTTTTGGAACAGTTTGAGAATAGGGTTCTCAATTTTTAAGCACCAGGTCTACAATACAAGATTCTCTTTAAAAATGGCACTGAATTCAAGATATCCAGAGAAAACGTAAGGGATGTGTATTTTTAAATAGATATAAGAAATAAAGTTTGCTCAAGTGGACATATTCCACAAAAATACAAAATCAATGATTGTTAATCAGACAAAACCATTACTTCCTCAAAAATTGAAAGATTTCTGTTTTAATATATATCTTGTTCTGTGATAGCTCAGTGAAAATGAATATTATTAAAACAAGAAATGCTATGTTCAAATATGTGTAAGGCATTAGCCTTGGATGCTACTGTGACCATGACCTTCTTTCTTTGAAGTCCTCTGGCAAAGTATATGATTTCTTGGGTTAAAATATAATTTTAGCTCTACTTACTTCCATTGAGAATAGGTTTATGTTAAGATTTCCCATCAGTTAAAAAATATTTTATGGTGCATCTGGGTGGCTCAGTTGGTTAAGCGTCTAACTCTTCATTTTGGTTCAGGTCATGATCTCGCGGTTTGTGAGAACCTGCCCCGCGTGGGACTCTGTGCTGACAGCACAAAACCTGCTTGGTATTCTCTCTCCCTCTTTCTCTGTCCCTCTCCCAGTTGTGTTCTCTCTCTCAAAAGTAAATAAATAAACATTTAAAAATATTTTATAAATTAATATATATTAAAATAGTTTCTTCTTTTGGTGTACAATTTTGTGAATGTACATGTGTGTTCATTCATATAACTACTGCCAAACTCAGGTTACAGAACAATTTCAATATTGCCCAAATTTCCCCTTACTTTTTTTTTTTTTTTTTTTTGCAGTTATACCCTTTCCTCATTCCTAATTACTGGCAGCCACTCACTGTTTTTTGTCATATAATTTAGGCTTTTCAAAAATGTCCTATTAATAAAATCATATAGTATATTACCTTTGAAACAAGCTTCTTTTACTCAGCATAATGCCTTTAAGATTCATTAATGATGTGGGTATTAAGAATTTGTTCCCTTTTAATGCTGATGTGTCATTTTAGGGATTTACAGTAGTTTGTGTATTCAGTTTTTTAGAGACATTTGGATTTTTTCCAATTTTAACCATTATCAATAAACTATAAACATTCATGTATAGGTTTGATTTTGTTTTGTTTTGCTTTGTTTGCATTTTCCAGAGTCAATACCCAGAATTACTAGGTCATATGGTAGTGAATGCTAAAGCTAATAAGAAATTGCCAAACTTTTTCTAGAATAGCTGAATTTTTCCCAGTAGCTCTGGATTGGATTAGAGTTCTAGTTGCTTCAGATTCTCTCTATCACTTGTTTGTCAGCTTGTTGTATTTTAAACATTCTAATAGGTGTATAGTGCTATATGATTGTTGTTTCAATTTATATTTGCCTTGAAGATGATGATGTTAAACATATTTTTATATACTTATTTATCATACACATAACCTCTTTGATAAATATATGAAAAGACACTCGATAGTACTTGTCTCAAGATCATGGTGTTCTAAAAATCCCACTCCTATTTATACAAGTAAGTAAATAGGATATTTATACAAGTGAATTAAATACAAGTAAATTAAATACAAGTTAATTAAATACAAGTGAATTAAATACAAGTGAATTAAATACAAGTAAATAGGATATTTATACAAGTGAATTAAAATTTAAGGTGGGAGGAACTTTTACATGTGACAGTATGAGGATCTCCACACACCTGGTTTTCAGTAAAACTGGTAAAATTTATTTTTAAAATAACCATTTAAAATCTCTGGAAATGGTCCAAACATATATACAGCTAATGGAGAAATGTTTATTCAAAAACCTATATTAAAATTCAGTAATAATATGAAAATTTTGTAGTATTTTAATGGACACCCACACCCTTCCTTTCTCATCCCTACTTAGCATGACAGAAACATTACTCTAGATTGGTGTAGCCAGGAACACAGAGATTTCTCTTCCCCCAGCTCTCCTGCTAGAAGGCAGTCTTCCCATTATGGGAAAAATATCAGCCTATCTCATTCTACCCCTAGCTACCAGTTGTTGAGATAAATTCCAGGAGATTGAAACTGGCAGGTGGAGGCTCCCTTCTTCCACCCAGAATCCTTCTCATAGAATACTGTCTTATAATGGCATCACTGTGAATAATGGGTCCTGATTGTTCTTGCCCTCCCACATGATGTGGACCTTGTAAGATGGTTCTTCCCTTCTGGAAGAGGCAAGCTAAAAGGATCTGAGGCTATTGCTCCACCCCCACCAAATACCCAACTTCTAAAGTGGTGGTGTTGCTCAGAGATATAAGCCATTGTCCCAACCCCCAGCTTCAGAGCTCTGGCCCAGAAGTTTTGCCTGGGAGGAAAACAGACTTTTTGTTTTATTTTGTTTTGTTTTGTTTTTTAAGACAGAAATTTTACTTAATTTTTTTAAATTTTAATTTAATTTTATTTTTTAATTATTATTTTTTATATATTTTTTTAAAATTTAAGTCCAAGTTAGTTAACATATAGTGTAATAATGATTTCTGGAATTGAATTTACTGATTTGTCACTTACATATAATACCCTTTAGTGATTCATCACTTACGTATAATACCCAGTTCTCATGCCAACAAGTGTCTCCCTTAATGCCCATCACCCATTTAGTGAATCTCCCCACCTAACACCCCATCAGCAACCCTCAGTTTGTTCTCTGTACTTAAGGTTCTCCTATGGTTTATCTCCCCCTCCGTTTTTATCTTATTTTTCTTCCCTTCCTGTATTTTCATCTGTTTTGTTTCCTAAATTCCGTGTATGAGTGAAATCATATATTTGTCTTTGTCTGAAAGACTTAGTTTACTTTGCATAATACACTCTAGTTCATCCATGTTGTTGCAAATGACAAGATTTCATTTTTTTTATTGCTAAGTACTATTCCATTGTGTGTGTGTGTGTGTGTGTGTGTGTGTGTGTGTGTGTACACACACACACCACATCTTTATCCATTCATCAATAGATGGACATTTGGGCTTTCCATACTCAGGCTGTTGTTGATGGTGCTGCTATAAACATGGGGATGTGTGTGCCCCTTAGATTCATTATTTTTGTATCCTTGGGATAAATACCTAGTAGTGCAATTGCTGGGTCTTTGGGTAGGGTAGTTCTATTTTCCAGAGTGGCTGCACCAGTTTGCATTCCTACCAGCAGTTCAAAATGGTTCCTCTATCCCTGCCTCCTAGCCAACATTTGTTGTTTGCTGAGTTGTCAATTCTAACCATTCTCACAGAAGTGAGGTGGTATGGCATTGTGGTTTTGATTTGTATTTCCCTGATGATGAGTGATATTGAGCATTTTTTCATGTGTCTGTTAGCCATCTGGATGTCTTCCTTGGAAAAGTGTCTATTCATGTTTTTTGCCCAATTCTTCACTGGATTATCTATTTTTTGGATGTTGAGTTTGATAAATTCTTTATAGACATTGGATACTAACACTTTATCTGATATGTCGTTTGCAAATATCTTCTCCCATTACCTAGGTTGCCTTCTAGTTTTGCTGATTATTTCCTTCACTGTGCAGTAGCTTTTTATCTTGATGAGGTCCCAGAAGTTCCTTTTTGCTTGTTTTCCTTGCCTCAGGAGGCATGTCAAGTAAAAATAGACTTTGAAACAGGGAGCTTCTAACCTGTCCCAAAGGAACTGACTTCATTTGCAACACAATGTGGAGAAATTCAAACCTAAGGCTACTTTGAGGAGGGTGGTAGATTCTTTGGAGCTCTTAAACTGGAGGCTGGCTAGTTTGCTTGAGGGAGAGCCTGGTGTAGAACCAATCCCTTCAATGGAGCTTAACTTTCATTTGTTTAGTTTGTAGAACAATTTATGTCCCAGGGAATTGTTGGGAACAACACAGCAATAAGCAAATGGTAGAATTTAATAGACAGGTGTATTCAGGGAAAGAGGCCATTAAACAGGGCCCTGCCAAAACAACTTTTGTCCCAAAGTGTGGACATACACTAGAGTGTGTCCTGTGAGAAACAACATCAGAGGTTTAACACTGTATGGGGATGAGTGGGAGAAGTGGGACAGAAATGGACTTCACTAAAATAATGCAGCCAATTACTAAATAAATAAACACACGTAATAATAACGAGCCCCAGAGATGAGAAACCAGTACCTACAGATACTATATGGTATTGTCTAAAATGTTTGGTTTCCAACAAAAATTTGTGGCACATGAAAAGAATCAGGAAAGTATAACTGAGTCACTTAAAGAAGGTAAGGCAACAGGTTGTAAGAGCAGCCAGATGTTAGATTTAACTGAAAAAGACTTCAAAGTATCCAAGACAAATATGTCTAGTAACTAAATGAAAATATATGATTAAAGATGTAAAGAGGATATGATAACCATGTCAAATCAAATAGAGAATCAGTAAAGAGATAGAAATTATTTTTTCAAAAAAGGAAAATTCTGGAGATGAAAGTATAATAATTAAAGAAAATTCACTGGAGGTACTTAACAGTATATTTGAACTGCCAGAAGAAAGAATTAGTGGACTTGGAGGTAGATTGGTAGAGATTATATAGTCTAAAGGACAGAGAGAAGAAAGAATGAAGTACAATAAACATAGGCTCAGAGAAATGTGGATCACTGTTAATAGCACAACATATGTGTAATGGAAAGGAGAAGGGGAGCAGAGAGAGGAAGGGAAAAGAAAATATTCAAAGAAATAATAGCTGAAAACTTCCCAAACTTAATGGAAAACAGTAACTTACATATCCATGATGTTCAAAAAACTCCACATAGAATAAACACAAAGAGATTGTCAAATGCTAGAGTAAAATGCTGAAAGCCAAAGTCAAAGAGAATGGTTTCCTTATGTGATATTCCCAGAAAAGGAAAAAACAGAAAATAGATCAGTGATTGTTTGAGGTTGAGGAAGGATGTACAGAGATAGGGAAGTGATTGGTAAATGGCACAGTTTCTTTGTTGAGGTCATAGAAATGTTCTAAATTGTAAATTGTATATGCCTGTGGATATACTAAATACTATTGAATTATGTACTTTAAATGGGTGAATTATACATTTTGTGAGTTATATCTCAGTAAAGTTGTTTAAACATCATTACATTTATACAAAGACCTATACATAAATATTTATAGAAGTTCTACAATTCATAATCTTGAATAACTATAAACAAACCTGTCCTTTAACATGTGTGTGGATAGACAGTCTATGGTTCATTCTTAAAATGTATAATTCTCAGCAATAAAAAGTAAGAGCTGTTGATTCACACAATAATATAGAAAAATCTTAAGAGTATATGGCTGAGTGAAGGAAACCAGACCCAAAAAGCTGTATTTTATATGTTTACAAAGCAAAAACATAGGAATAGGAAAAAGCACATCAAGGGAGTCAACCAAGATAGTGACATAGGAGGCTTCTGAGTTTTACTTTTTCCACAGATGCATGAATACACGGAGCAGTTCCTTTGAAAAAGATTCAGCATAGGTAAGTGACTTTTGAACATTGGACAAATGAGAAAACATCCACATCAAAATGGATAGAAGAGTCTGAGACACACTCTTGCCATGAATTCCAACCCCAATACAGTACAATACAATACAGAAGGAACCCACAAGTACTGGCTTTTCCCTGAGGAACAAAAGATTTGGAATCGACATCTAGTTCCCTAACTAGACTTCCACTAGAGGGATGGGCGCCCAAAGCAGCTAGATTTGAAAGTCAACGGGGCTTGTGTTCACAAGATCCGTGGTACAAACAAAGAAGTAGTTATTAACAAGCTTGCAACCACTCATTGCTATCCCCACAGGGCTCAGTGCAAATTGAGCAGGCAAAATTATCCATCTGCCTCTTTCCCTGAGAGAAGATTATCTGAATACTTTAAAAGCTGCTGCCTGAAGGCCAGCCTTCTAATTTAGCAGGGTCAAGGATATAACAAAATTACCAGAAAACAATTAACAAATGTCAGTGGTAAGTCCAAACATATGAATAATTTCTTTAAATGTAAATGATGACATTATCATATAGAAAAAAATAGAAAGAAAGAAAGAAAGAAAGAAAGAAAGAAAGAAAGAAAGAAAAAAGAAAAAGAAAAAGATACAACTATCTGCTACCTTCAAGAGACTCAGCTTTAGGGGTGCATATAGACTGAAAGTGGAGTGATGGAAAAAGATATTAAAGGTATGCAAATAGAAACCAAAAAAAGGGGTAGCTATACTTATATCAGACAAAATAGATTTTAAGCCAAAGACTATAACTAGAGACAAAGAAGGTCATTTTATAAGGGTGATGGGGCTAATTCATCACAAAAATATAAACATTGCAAATATTTATGCACTCAACAAATAAGCACTGAACTACATAAAATGAATATTAACAGATCTGAAAGCTAAATAGACAATGATACAATAATAGTAGGGGATTTTATTTACTTTCACAGTGGATTGATCATCTAGACATAAAATTAATAAGAAAACACTGGATTTAAACCATATCTCAGGCTAGATGCAACCAATAAACATAAAGCAAACATTCCAATCAATTGTGGCAAAATACACATTCTTCTGAAGTGCACATGAACATTCTATAGGATAGATTGCATGTTAGGCCATAGAAGAATTCTTAATAAATTTGAGATTGAAATTATATTAAGCATCATTTTGAATCACAATAGTATGAAGCTACAAAATATATATAAGACAAAAACTAGAAAATTCAGAAATATGTGGAAATTAAACAGTTATGCTCCCAAACAACTGAAAAATAATCAAAAGAGAAATAAAAATTATCTTGAGAAAAATTAAAATAGAAATAAAACATACCAAAACTTATAGAATGCAATAATAGCAATTCTAAAAGAGAAGTTAGTAACAATAAATACCTATATTAAAAAAAAAAGAAAGATAAATGAACAACCCAAACTTACACTTCAAGGAACTAGAAAAAGAACAAATTAAGCCCAAAGTTAGCAGAAAAAAAGAAAATAACAAAGTTCAGAGCAGAAATAAATACAATAGAGACTAAAAGGACAAGAGAAAACATCAATGAATTTAAGAGTTTGTTTCTTTTTTAAGATAAACAAAATATACAAACCATTAGCTAGACTCCCCAAGAAAAAGATAAAGGACTCAAATATTATGTATGAAAAGGAGGCATTACAACAGATAACACACAAATGCAAAGGATCATTAGACTACTATGAACAATTATACACCAAATATTGGTCAACCTAGAAAATATTAATAAAATCCTAGAAACATGTATTTCAGTACTGAATCATGAAGAAATAGGAAATTTAAGCAGACCAGTTACCAGTAAGGAGATTGAAAGTAATAAAAAACCTTTCAACAAAAAGTTCAGGGGTGCCTCAGTCAGTTGAGCGTCTGACTGTGCCTCAGGTCATGATCTCATGGTTCATGGGTTCGAGCCCTGTTTTGGGCTCTATGCTGACAGCTTAGAGCCTGGAGCCTGTTTCAGATTCTGTGTCTCCCTCTCTCTCGGCCCCTCCTCTGCTTCCAACCTCTCTCTCTCTCTCTCTCTCTCTCTCTCTCTCTCTCTCTCTCTCTCCCTCTCAAAACTAAACATTAAAAAAAAAGTTCAGGATCAGATGACTTCACTAAGTGAATTCTTCCAAACATTTAAAGAAGAATTAATAGTATCCCTTCTCAAGCTCTTCCAAAAAAAATAGAATAGAATAGAAGGGAATACTTCCAAACTCATTTTATAGGGCCAGCATTATCCTGAATGCCAAAGGCAGACAAGGACACTACAAAAAAGAAAGCAAGAGAGAGAGGAAGGAAGGAAGGAAGGAAGGAAGGAAGGAAGGAAGGAAGGAAGAAAAGGCCAGTATCTCTGGTGAACACAAAGGCAAGAATTCTCAACAAAATATTAGCAAAACCAAATTCAGCAGTACATGAAAATTATCATATACCATGATTAAGTATGATTTATTCCAGGAATGCAAGTATGGTTCAACATCTGTAAATCAATCAATGTGATACCCCATGTTAAGCAAATGAAGAGTAGGTGTGCCTGGGTGGCTCAGTTGGTTGGGCAGCTGACTACAGCTCAGGTCATTATCTTGCAGTCTGTGAGTTTGAGCCCCACATCAGGCTCTGTGCTGACAGCTCAGAGCCTGGAGCCTGTTTCCGATTCTGTGTCTCCCTCTCTTTCTGTCCCTTCCCTGCTTGCTCTCTGTCTCTCTGTCTCTCTCAAAAATAATAAACGTTAAAAAAATTTAAAAAGAGAGAAAAGGAAGAGTAGGGCACTTACATGGCTCAGTCAGTTGAGTGTCTGACTCCTGATTTCGGCTCAGGACATGATCTCAGGGTGGTGGGATTGAGCCCTGTGTTGGGCTCTGCACTAAGTGTGAAAACTGCTTAAGATTTTCTCTCTCTCTCCCCTGCCCTTCTCCCTCTGCTCATGCTCTCTCTCAAGAAAGAAAGAAAGTATATGATCATGTGAATAGATAAAGAAAAATTATTTCACACAATTTAACATCCTTCACAATAAATACTCTCAACATAGTGGTTATAGAAGGAATATACCTCAACATAAGACAAGCCCACAGTTAACATAATACTCAAGAGCTTTCTCGGATCAAGAACATGATAGGAATACTCACTCTTGCCACTTTCATTCAAGTTAGTACTAGAAGTTCTAGCCAGAGCAATTAGGCAAGAAAAATAAAGGCATACAAATTGAAAGGAAGAAGTAAAATGGTCTCAATTTGCAAATGACATAATGTTTTATACAGAAAGCCCTAAAGACTCCACCAAAAGACTGTTAGAACTAATAAATGATTTCAGTGAATTTGTAGGATACAAAATCAACAGACAAAAATTAGTTGTGTTTCTATACACAGACATCAAACTATCAGAGTGAGAAATTTAAACATATCCCATTTACAAGAGCATTGAAAAGAATAAAATACTTAGAAATAAATTTAGCCAAGGGGATAAAAGATCGGCATGCTGAAAAATATAAGACATTGGTGAAAGAAAAAATAGGAGTCCTATTTTTCAGAAAAAAAAAAACAAAACAGAATCTGAAGCAGACTGCAGGCTCTGAGCTGTCAGCACAGAGCCTGACACAGGGCTCGAACTCATGAGCTGTGAGATCATGACCTGAGCTGAAGTCGGTTGTTCAACCGACTGAGCCACCCAGATACCCCTGGTGAAAGAAAATTTTAAGAAGACACAAATAAATGGAAAGATATCCTGCATTCAAGAATTGGAAAATTTAATATTGTTAAAATGTCCATATTACTCAAAGTGATGTAAGATTCAATGCAATCTTTGTCAAAAGTCCAAGGGGGCGCCTGGGTGGCGCAGTCGGTTAAGCGTCCGACTTCAGCCAGGTCACGATCTCGCGGTCCGTGAGTTCGAGCCCCGCGTCGGGCTCTGGGCTGATGGCTCAGAGCCTGGAGCCTGTTTCCGATTCTGTGTCTCCCTCTCTCTCTCTGCCCCTCCCCCGTTCATGTTCTGTCTCTCTCTGTCCCAAAAATAAATAAACGTTGAAAAAAAAATTTTTAAAAAAAGTCCAATGGCATTTTTCATAGAAATAGAAATAGAAATAACAATTCTTTAAAAAAAAATTTTTTTAATGTATTTATTTTTGAGAGAGACAGAGACAGAATGTGAGTTGGTTAGGGGCAGAGAGAGAGGGAGACACAGAATCTAATGGAGGATCCAGGCTCTGAGCTGTCAGCACAGAGCCTGACGCAGGGCTTGAACTCACAAGTTGCAAGATCATGACCTGAGCCAAAGTCGGAGGCTCAACCAACTGAGCCACCCAGGCGCCCCAGAAATAACAATTCTAAAACTTAAAAGGAACCACAGAAAACTGCTGATAACCAAAGCAATCTTGGGAAAGAAGAACTAAGCTGGAGGTATCCTACTTCCTGATTTCAAGCTGTATTACAAAGCAATAGTAATCAGAACAGTATGGTATTGGCATAAAACCAGACACATAGATCAGTAGACCACACTAGAGAGGCAAGAAATAAACCCATGCATATATAGTCAATTAGTGAATGACAAAGAAGTCAAGAATATATAGTGTGGAAAAGATGGTCTCTTCAATAAATGTGGTTGGGAAAACTGGTTAACCAAATTCAAAAGAATGAAACTGGACTCCTATTTTATGCCATATATAAAAATCAACTCAAAAAATATTAAAGACTTGAAGATAAGACCTGAAACCACAAAACTCCTAGAAGAAAATATAGGGGATCGGCTCCTTGACATTGGTCTTAGCAATGATTCGTTTTTGGAGATGACACCAAAAGTAAAGGTGGCAAAAACAAAAATAACCAAAGAGAACGACATCAAACTGAAAAGCTTCTGCACAGCAAAGAAAATCATCAACAAAATAAAAGGGAAACCTATGGTATGACAGAATTGCAAACCACATATTTTATAAGAGGGTAATATCCAAAATATATGAGGAATGCATATAACTCAATAGCAAAAAAACAAAACAGCAGCAAAAACAACAACAAAACCCCACGTAACCTCATTACAAAATGGACAAAGGACCTGAGTAGACATTTTTCCAAGGAAGACGTGCAAATTGTCAACATTTACGTGAAAAAGTGTTCAACAACTTTTCATCAGGAAAATGACAATCAAAAGCACAATGAAATGTCACATCTATTAGGATGACTATTATCAACAAGAGAAGAAATAACAAATGTTGGTAAGGATTTGGAGAAAAAGGAACCTGTATACTACTGATGGTAATGTGAACTGCTACAACCACTATGGAAAATTGTATGGAGTTTCTTCAAGAAATTATAAATAAAGCTACCATATGATCCAGTACTCCCACTTTGGCATATATATTCAAAGGAAGCAAAATCATAATCCTGAAGATATAACTGTACTTTCATGTTCATAGCAGTGTTATTCACACTAGTCAAGGGATGGATTCAACCCAAGCATTAATTGGTGAATGGGTAAGGAAAATTATACATATATATATGTATATATATATATATATGTATATGTATATGTATATATATACATATTATATATATTATAATACATAATATATATATGGGAAGGGGATGAAAAAGACAATAGAGATACAATGCACACACCTACACACACACTCAGTGGAGTATTATTCTGCCTTTAATAAAGATGGCAATTCTGCCATTTATGACAACATGGATGAACCTGGAGGGCATTACACTAAGTGAAATAAGCCGGAAACAGAATGACAACTACTGCATGGTGTTGTATGTGGAATCTAAAAAACAAAACAAAACAAAACCAGAAACAGAGGTTAGTTAAGTGTTTGCCAGCAGCTGGAGTATGGGGAAATGTGGAGAGGTTGATAAAAAGATACAAACTTTCAATTATTAAATGAATAAGGTATGAGGATTGAATTTAGAACATGATGTCTATAGTTGATAATGCATCATACAACTGGAATTTGATATGAGAGTAGAATTTAAATGTTCTCACCAAAAAAAAAAAAAAACAAGGGTGATCGATGTGTTAATTAACTTGATGAAGGAATCCTCTCAATGTATGCACATATCAAATCATTACATTGCATACTTTTTTTTTTTTTTTTTACAATTTGTCTATTGAATGTCAATTAACCTGGAACAAAATAAACAATTTGGTGACTGTAAAGTTAGAGACAGGGTAATGGTTGAGTAGAATGGGGCCACATGAGAGAGATTTTGGGGTGATGGAACTGTTCTATATGAAACTGGATTAGTGGACATATGACTGAATTTGTCAAAACTTTTCATTGTGAATTTAACTCTATGCATATATATGTCTTGGGATATTCTTGAATGAAATGCAGATTGTTACATGTAAATGTAACCTCAGTGGAGGACATAGGAAGAAAAGTAGCTGACAGGTTTTCAAAAACAGGAGATCATGAAGCTAAAAACAAAAAGAATTTTTTACAAATACTGTATGATAATTGGCTTTTTTTTCTCATAGGGATTACATATTAGCAATTTGCTAATTAATTTTCATGTATACTGCTATGAATAAACAATAAATTGAACAATATTGTACAATAAACTATAGAAAATGGAACTCAGGTTTCTCACTCTCAGAGTGAACGTTTATATAAGTGTGTCTAAAACTCATGGTCAGGATTAGTTACTAAGGAAAAAATAGGTTAGTAAACTAATAATTTTTACATTGTCTTGACAATGATTAATGTGGAGAAAAGATCAGGAGGTAAAAATACAGTATTTGTCTTATACACTAAAATATGAAATTGTTGCATTTTTTTCAAATCAGTTAAAATTTGGGGAGATACAGAAGTTTTTAAAATAGAAAGGGAAGGGAAAGGAGTCTGCAATGTATTAGCTGATTATTTTTTATTTCACATTTCACTTAGTGCTACAATGATATTAAATTATTCTGTGCTTATCCACAGTGACTGAAATACTCTGAAGAAACAGAAGCCATTTGGTTTTTGAGTAAGATTAGTCTACACTATACCTGTAGGGCTCACATCAGAAGTAAATCAGAAGTAAAATGACAAAATATTTTTGGACTACACCAGGAATTCCAGATACTTTGTAGGTCTAAGAGAAATGGACATATAGGAAATTGTGCTGATTTAAACAAATGGAGGAAGGCTGCTCCTGCTGGCCAGGTCATACTTAAGTGGATTGTTAATTAAGTGGCCACCTGCACCACTCAGTGAGTCATCACAGAGGATAGATACACTTGTGGATGGAAACATCTTAATTTTATAAGTACCCATTGAAATTTTCTAAGACATTTTCAGCCTCCTGTGAACTGGCACAGTTTCTTGTGAAATTGAAGAGCAAAGCATACACAGTTAATAACAGAAGAAAAGCAAAGAACACTTAAGAACCAGTGCTCTACATTTAAGGCACCATATTTCCATTCTCCTTTTCAACTTAATTCTATTAGAATTATAGAGCTCTTGTAAATATCAAAAGGACCATTCACTGTCTTTGAGGGGAAATGTGCTTAGTTGGAGCATTACACTTAGGTACAAAAATCAAAGACTTCTTATGCTTCAGCTTTCCCATCAAGAAAATAGAAACAAGTTAAATAATGGTTATCTTCTAGGGTCTTATTAGTAAAGTATAAAATTCTTTGACCCTTATGGAAGAAAATATGCACATCATTGTATAAATAAAAGAGGGACAAATTAGCCATTTATGCAGCCCATGCAAAAAATATTCAACTTCACTCACTAGAATTACATAAAATGCCCTGGGGAAGTTATCACAGAAGCTACAGAGGAGATGCACTATGGCTTAGAAAAGGGGCTATGCCCCTAGATGTTTGAAAGGATAAAATTTAATTCTAAAGTACTGGAGAGGTCAGGAAATGGAGTTAATAGATATTACTTTAGCAGGCTATTTTTATTTGTACTTTTAAATCCTGTTGAACAACAGAAAATTCCCACCACACACTTTGTTGTGTCTTCCTGATGCCCCGACTATGGATATAAATGTTACTGAAAATTATTTCTTTAATCCACTATCCCAGAGGTGGAAGCAGGAAAGAGACAAGGCTGTACAAAGTTGGCACAGCTCTCACAGTAAGTAGTGTTGTTCTGTGCTGCATGCCAAAAGCTGGAATTGTTGCTGCTCTTATGAAAGGGAAAAACAAGTGGCTGTGCTTTCTTTGAAAATGAATACACCATTGGCCCCAGGATAGATGTGGGATCACAGCCATCAATGCACAGTGTTACACAGAGAAAGCATATTGAGTGAGCCCACCTTTGTGATGGGCAGTAAGAAGCCATGTGGGAAAAGGCTTTTGAGCACTGGGGTGCAGCTGAATCTGAAACCAAGAACTCAAAGTGTGAGAGAATGATTTGTAACCATCTGGGGGAAGTGGCTGCTGCTTACTGAGGAGCAGAGCCTGGTTGTATTGGGGTGAGTCATCTTCCCAGCAAAAGAATTGGTGTAATATAAGGACTGAATTTTTTTAAAGGACTTGCCATCCTCGTTTAGAATTTTATAAGCAAGCGTGAAAAGAGGTCAGTGGTTATGCGAAGGCCTGCCAGGAATTGCAGATCTAAAAGAGCTAGCAGTGAAACAGGATGGAGTCCTATAACTTATCTTTGTAAAATTTTCTTTCCTTGTCTGTCCAGTATGGATGCATTACAAACAAACAAACAAACAAACAAACAAACAAAAAACCCATAACTATTTAGGGTCTTTGCTTGATTGTGTGAAAAAAACTGTCAGTTGGTGTCCTGGATATTAGAAATGTGAAGTCTGTTCCTTGAACAAATGCAGAGCCTAACACTGGCTGGCCCATTATAGCAGAGAAATAAGTAAAATTCAAATCTAAATTTAGAGCCTCTAAAGCATAGATTGAATGGAATGTCAGTCTTATTGATCTTTATCAACCTCGTTTTCTCTATATACATTTTATATCTCTCATTTCTTCTATTTTTCCACATCTCATTTTATTTTGCTTCTTTTATCTGACCCAAATTGGACCCCTGTGCTATTTGCTATATTGGTTAGGATTGCATTGAATTGCATAAAATGACAGTGGCTTCACCAAATAAGAGTTTACCTTTGAAGTCTTTGAATATGGTGAGTCTATAAAGTGGTGCTATGCCCATGATATCAAAGATGTCCTAGCCAGCTGCATTTTTCCTTCCAAACTATCCTTATCATAGAGCTTTCATACTCCTGCTTCCCAAATGCTGCTGTACCTATAGGCACCCTGTCCACTTAGAAAGAAAAAGGGCAAGGGAGTTAGAAAAGAGTCCAAAGGAACATGTCAGCTGAATTTTTGTACTTTTAAAATACTGGCATCTCTGTACAACAGATTGGCCCAAATTGACTTACATGGCAACCCTATTTGAAGGGGCTCAGACAGGGGCGCCTGGGTGGCTCAGTTGGCTAAGCGTCCGACTTCGGCTCAGGTCACGATCTCCCAGCCCGTGAGTTCGAGCCCCGCGTCAGGCTCTGGGCTGATGGCTCAGAGCCTGGAGCCTGCTTCCGATTCTGTGTCTCCCTCTCTCTCTGCCCCTCCCCCGTTCATGCTCTGTCTCTCTCTGTCTCGAAAATAAATAAACGTTAAAAAAAAAATTTGAAGGGGCTCAGACAAAATTGGGATTCTCCTTAGCCAAAGATGAATTATTGGAGTAGACAATTAATATGCACTGCAGTGGCCCTCTTGAGTCAACTCTTTTCTGCCTCTGGTTTTAACTATAACTGTGTGGTTAGACTGCAGTCTCTTCTATTGATTTATTATACAGTCCCTTTCTCAAAAAGCATTTAAATTATCTGATATTAACTCATTATAACAGTGGTTTTCAAAGTTTAGTGTGTATGTGAGTATGTACACTTGGGAAAACCCAGATGACTGGCCCTCCTGCTGACCACCAGCCTCACTTCCTTCCATACAAATGACCCCTGTTAGTAATTTGATATGTATTTTCTATATCTTTTAAATGCAATTATATTGTAATTGCATGTATATGACTACTTAAAAATATTACATAGCATTTAAAATATTTTATACTATCTGCATTCTTTGTTGCTTACCAATGCCTCAGTTTTTTTCCTACAAAGTTTGATTTTTTTAAAAATTAGAAATGTAGTCTTTGTAAAATAACTTAGCAACATTCAGCCACCTTTTGAGTGTGCACAGCATTACTCCTAGACATGCAAGTGATATAAATTGTAATATAAAATATACAAAAAATATTGACAATTCTTATAGAAAAATGTCTAATGTTTTAATCTCTTTAGAATAAGTCTTTTCTCTCTTACACTTAAAAATGTGGCAGTTTATCAGCTTTTCCAAAATTAATGACTAGTTATTAACTTGAGACTGTACCTTTAATAAAGGCTTTACAATAACTTGATTGTATTTTTATGATTATAAAAGTGATACATGGTTACCATAGCATATTATAAACATAAATATATAAAAATTCAATGAGAATGACAGCTAATCAAACACTGAAAAGAGTTGGTATTGATATTTTTTCTTTCCAGTATTTAACTTTATAACATTGGCATACATGAAAATATGTATAAATATGTGTTTTGAATCCTGCTACTTAAACATTTCAATTTACTTTTTTAACTTATTTTTTCTTGTGTCATTTAATAATTTGAGAATGACTTTTAATATTTCTATAATATTCTTTAATAATGGCCTTTAGTTTTCCTCCTTTCTTATTGGACATTTACTTTGCTTTAAAATTTCCATCCTTGTTTATTGCCATAAACATTCTAATTCATTGTGATTATTTCCATAGGCTAGATTCCTAACAGTTATAATGCTGATCAAAAGGACATGAATATATTTATCTTCTGATACATATTACCAAATTGTTGTCTAGTGACTAAGAGTTTCAATACTAATGCAGTTTTTTTCAGCATGAAATGTCATTTGATATCCTCCAGATTCATCATATACCATGACCAGGTAGATTTATCCCTGGGATACAAGGATGGTTCAGCATATGTAAGTGTATGAATGTGATATAGTGCATTAACCAAATGAAGGATAAAAATTATATGCTCATCTCAATAGACGCAGAAAAAGCATTTGACAAAATCCCACACCCTTTTATGGTAAAAACTCTTGGCAAATGAGGTATAGAAGAAAATTAACTCAATACAATAAAAGCCGTATGTGAAAACCCACAGCTAACCTATTTAATGGTAGAAAACCAAAAGCCTGGAACAAGACAAGGATGCTCACTCTTGCCACTTGTATTCAACATAGTCTTGGAAGTCCTAGCTAGAGCAATTAGGCAACAAGAAGAAATAAAAGATACCCAACTCAGAAAGTAAGAAATAATTTTATTGTGAACTCTTATTTTATTTTTCTTCTTAGGAAGTCTTTCAACATTCCAAAATACATATTCTCCTATATTTTATACTTACACAGTTTGTTTTTCTTTTTATAGATAATTGATTAACCTTCCAGGAGCTAATACTGAGGTAAGGCTAACTTGAATAGAATATACCATGTTGGGGTCTAAGTTGAGTTTTTAAAAAAATTTTTTTTCAATGTTTATTTATTTTTGAGACAGAGACAGAGCATGAACAGGGGAGGGGCAGAGAGAGAGGGAGACACAGAATCTGAAACAGGCTGCAGGCTCTGAGCAGTCAACACAGAGCCCGACGCGGGGCTCGAACTCATGGGCCGTGAGATCATGACCTGAGCCGAAGTCGGATGCTTAACCAACCAAGCCACCCAGGCGCCCCATAAGTTGAGTTTTTAAAAACTTGTTAACCAGTTAACTCAGTATCATTTATTAAGTAATTATTGCATTTACTACTGGTTTGTAAAGACACATTTTTATATAGTATGCATACTTAACAGTAAAAATTCTGCAGATTTTTATCTGGATCATTTTTATCCCTCTATTCTTATTATAATACATTGTTTTAATACTCAAGGCTTTGTAAAGCATTGCTTGCTTTCATGCATCTTTACTCTTCCAGAAAAAGTGTAGAAGCATTTTACCAAACCCTAAAGAAAATGCTGCTATTTGTATTTTATTTTGTATGTTTTCAAATTTAATGCTTCTATATCTTTAATTAAAATTTGAAATTTCTTACTTATAGATGCCACATAACTATTTATATCTTTCACGGTTAGTTTCATTGTATCTAATTTCCAATATGCAATGTTCTTTGGTAAAGGTGAAATTTTGGGAGGGGTCTCTATTCTGTTTTCTCAGTGGTCATTGACTTTGCCTTCCTTGATCACATCTGACGTAGGCATTAGAAAATATGCCTCATAGATGGTAGTACCAAGGGTTATTTAAGTTTTAAATCAAATAGGATCTCTTTTAGTCCAGGTGGATGGGATTTTGGCAGTACAAAAACTTTTAAGTATTTAGCTTTTTATATGTTTGATTGTACTTAGTTCCATGTGTCGGAAGCCACATCCAAAGTTGTTACATTGTGTTGATTATTATCTGCCAAGCTGCTGCCTCTCTCTCTGTCTCTGTCTCTATCTGTCTGTCTCCCAACCCTTGATTAGAGATCTGGGCCTATCAGGGTCAGAGAAGAATCATACAACTGGTCACCTTTTCTGAGCTGATTTGTACAATAAAATTTTTTTTTCTGCAAAACCCATTCATCATTGAACCTTCTGTGGTATCTTAAAACCATCCAGAATTTTTGATAATGGGTGTTACAGCAGTGTCCTCTGTTTGACCTTTGCTCAAATGTCAAATTGGTTTAATTGGCTTTATCCATGGGGTGTTCATCTCAATTTTTATGGGATAGAGAAGTAGTTGCTTCTTTCAAACCTGACTCTTTTTTGTTTGTTTCATTTCTGCTTGCAAATCCAATAATTGTTTTCTGAAATTAACTTTTTCCTGTAACAACTGACATATACTGACAACAACATGCCGACACATTCTATTAATTATCTGTTTTACGGGCTTTTTCCTTAGGGTTTCAAGTTTGTTAGGTATATGCTCTATCTTCCAAATTATTGTTGGCAAACTTTACCAAATGGTTTGCCACTGCGTATCATGTATTGATATATTGCCATCTTTCATCTTCTAATACACAATTTCCTTATGTTGCCCAGTCCTTAAACCAGTGGGAGAAACTGAGGCACTAGGATGTTGAGTAGATGTTCAGTAAAGCACATCTAGGAAGTGATGAAGCTGTCATTTGATACCAGATGGCTTAATTGCAGAGCCCAGTGTTAGCCACTGTGCTAAGTTTCTGTATTAAAGTTATACTGTAAAAGAAGAAAATACAATTTATTCTGTTTCATTAATTTATTTCACTTCTGTTATCCATGGTCTTATATAACATCAGATATTGATTATGGATATTATAGGTAAAAAAGAAAACCCATATGATCATAAAGTAAAAGTATATGTTCTCCTCTTCATTCATTATCAAGTAATATCTATATTTTGTACCACACACATATTAAAACATAAAGACACACAGGACTCCAATTTTTTTTATAAATATAAACTTTATTTTTTTAAGAATAGGTCTAGACTTACAGAAAAGTTACAAAGCACAGAGAATTTCTACACACCCTGAATCTAGTTTTCCCTATTATCAATATCTTTCATTAGTATAAATCATTTATTCCAATTAATTAACCAATATTAATGCATTGCTAAAGTCCATACTTTACCTGGATTTCCTTAGTTTTTACCAAATATTCTTTTTTCAGTTTCAGGATCTCTTTCAGGATACCATGTTATATTTACTTGACATGTCATCTTCAGCTCCTCTTAGCTGTGAAAGTTTTCTCAGACTTTACTTGTTTTTAATGATCTTCACAGTTTTGAGGAGTATTGGTCAGGTATTTGTAGGATGGCCCCCATTGGGATTTGTTTGATATTTTTCTCATGATTAGACTGGAGTTATAGATTTTGGGGAGAAAGACTAGAGAGTTAGAGTGTCATTTTCATCACATTACCTCACATCCTATTGTGGCTATATACTATTGACATGAGTTATTGATGTTGATCTTGATCACCTGACTGAGGTAGTGTTTCTCCACTGTAAAGTTGCTTCTCTTTCTTCCCTTTCCAGTAGAGGGACAATTTTCAAATATCTGGCCAATACTTCTCAGAACTGTCAAAGTCATTAAAAACAAAGTCTAGGAGACTATCACAGCCCAGAGGAGCTGAAACAGACATGGCAACTAGATGTAACATGGATGGTTGTCAGTATCGATAAGCACAGCCCACACGTAAGGAGTGGGAAGGTGGAGAGTTATGTTCCAACTCTTTGGGGGCAAAGTATCTATACAAATTATCCAGTGCTTATAAATGTCTGTAAAGGGTGATTTTTTTATACTGCTAATAGTTTTCAAACTGTGTAAAGTGACAGGTACTTGTTTTTGGAAAATGAATTTAGTTTCTCATCAGTGAGAGGATTTATGAGCCATCATGACCTTTACAGAGTGAAAAGCACACAGCATGAGTCTCACAGAGAGGAAATAAAATGATAAATGAAGATGTATATATCATTGAGATTTATAGGTTGTATAGAGGCATATCTTTATGTTTACTTAGCAACATTTGAAGATAGATTATTTTATACATTTGGATAATAAGACTAAATGATGGCAAGATCAGTTAATGAAATCTCAAAATTAGAATGCTAAAGATCACCTAAAAATCCATCCTTCTTTTGCCTAAGTTTTGTTTTGTTTACAAGCTAACAAGAAATTGACTATTTTTATTTGTGTGTGGTACCCATGCCATCAAAACAGTAGCATTAAAGGCAAAATTTTGAATTTTTTACTAAAATATATATAAAGAAAAGCACGTATTATAAGTATACAGCTTATTAAGTTTTTACAAAGTGAATATACCCATGTTACCAAGATGTAGATCAAGAAATACTACATTACCATCCCCATAGATGCCCCAATACTCCTCTTCAATCACTACCTTCAAAAGTAATAATTAATCTGATATATAACCCTGTAGATTATTTTTTTCTTCTTTTGTACTTCATATAAATTAATCACTGTATATATATATGTGTGTGTGTATATATATATATATATATATATATATATATAATTTGTATGCCTGACCTCTTTTACTCAATATTCATGAGATTCAACCATTTTGTTGTAATGTGTGCATTTATAGTTCCTTTATTATAACTGCTACATAATATTCTGTTTAGGAATCTATACCATAATTAATTTATTTACTCTATTGTTGGATATTTGGTTAGATTTTACTATTAGGAGATTATGAATAGTGCTGCTATTAGCATTCTTACATGTATGTTCTGGTGAACAGATGTATGTGTTTCTGTTACATATTCATGAAGGAATTGAATTGTTGGATCATAGGGTAAACCAATGTTCACCTTTAGAAGATATTGTCAAACAATTTTTCAAAATGGGTATACCAGTTTGCACTACCATTATCAGTGTATGAGAGTGAGTTCTAGCTGCTCCACATTCCCACAACCAATTAATTTTTTTGGTCATTTTCAATTTTGCTTCTTATTCATATATAGGGGCATATTATGGTTTTAATGTGTATTTCATCATTTAATAATATAATTGAACAGTATTTTTTATTTATTGGACACTTTGATATCTTTTGTGAAAAATCTGTTTATGTCTTTTTCCATATGTCTATGTCAATTTTCTTAAAAGTTGCCTTTTATTGACTTATAGAAATCTTTATATATTTTGGATGAAGGGCTTTTGTTGGGTAAATTTATTGCACATGTATTTCTCTAATATGTAAGGTCCAGTTAACAGTTTTCAACAGTGACTTCTAATAAAGAGAAGTTTTAAATCTTGATATAGATGTACACACACACACACATATTTACATTATTGATTTCTTATTCCCTCTTAAGAAATCTTTGCCTCTGCCTATGAGATAAAGATGTTTTTCTATATTTTCTTCTAAAATCCTTATAGTTTAATTGTATATTTATGTCTACAATCTATGTGGAATCAATTTTTGAATTGGGTATGAAGTAGAGGGCAAGATTTTTTTTCCTTACGGATATCAAAATCAACATCAGTTTTTATTTTTTATTTTATTTATTTATTTATTTGAATGTTTAGTCTTTAGAGAGAAAGAGAGAGTCAGAGCATGAGTGGGGGAGAGGCAAAGAGAGAGAGACACACACACACACAGAATCTGAAACAGGCTTCAGGCTCTGAGCTGTCAGCACAGAGCCTGATGCAGGGCTAAAACCACCACGTGACCTGAGCAGAAGTCCAATGCTTAACTGATTGAGCCACCCAGGTATCCTTCAACATCATCTTTTTAAAAACTGACTATTGTTGCACAATTGTATTGAAGTGGTCTTACATGTGTTGATATACGCCATTGATTTATTTGTCTACAGTTATGCCAATTCCACAGCATAATAAATAATATAGCTTTATTCTAACTAAAGCAGTATGGTACTGATATTTGGTAGTTTAAATTCTCTAGCATTGTGGATCTTCAAGATTGCCTTGGCCCTGCTTAGAGTTTTGCTTTTTCAAGTGAAATTAGCTTATCAGTTTTCAAACACATACCCTCATATAGGTGAGCGCTACATACAACTATAAATAAATATTATAATAAAGTTACATTTTATTATATAAACATAAATATAAAACGTGTATGTGTGTGTTACTTTAGAAGTTTTACTTGCCTCTTATTAGCTTTATTTTTTATATTATTTTTGCTTCAAAATTTTTTTTAACGTTTATTTATTTTTGACAGAACACAAGCAGGAGAGAGGCAGAGAGAGAGGGAGACACAGAATCCAAAGCAGGCTCCAGGCTCTGAGCTGTCAGCACAGAGCCCGATGTGGGGTTTGAACTCACATACCACGAGATCATGACCTGAGCCGAAGTCAGACACTTAACCGACTGAACCACCCAGGTGCCCCTTATTATATTATTTCTAATAAATCGGTTAGATTTATTATACACTCTTTATTAGATTTATTAGTGGGCATTTGATGTTTTCTGATGCAGTCATAAATAGTAGCTTTTATAACTTATATTCTCTATGTACTGATATTATTATTAGAAATAAATTAATACATTAATTTGAACCCTATAAAATATTCAATGTTATTTTTGACCTATGAAAGTATCAATTTATATTATTAAATATAATATATTTACTTTGAATCCAGTGACTTGATTATATTTACATATTAATTGTAATACTTGGGCTGTTGATTCTTTTGGATTTTGTATTAGTTTGCAAATAATGATAATTTTATTTTTGTAAATTTTTATTGTTTTTTTTCTCCTTTTCTTACCTTATTGCATTGGCTAGGGTCTTAATGCTACTTTAAGGAGTCACTGTATCTATCCAGTTGCTGCCAATGAGCTATGAGTCTGTTTATGGATTTTGCATTGGAATTTTGACTATATGCACAAAAAAAGTAGAGTTAGCTAAGGATTAAAAAAGAGACCATCTTGAGATTCTGATTTCTTATATAGGACATAATATTATATATTTTTAAAAGAGCAACCCTGTGAAATGACTATAACATTATCATAGGAACTTTGATTTCCCTTGTATGACTTTTTATAATATGTATGCATACTTAATATTTGTACCTGCTCGACAATGGGTATTTGTTTTCGCACCTTAGTTAAATTTTAACTGTATTTGAGATTAGTAAACTTGTCTTACTTTTCTACATTCTCTACAGTTCTAATTGGGTAAAAAAAGAAAAATCAGATCCTTTTTATATATATTAATTGGATAATTATTTTGTACCAATTTCAATAACTTAACGAGTTCTGTTGGCCTTAAATGTGGAAAAATAATGCATAATATAAGTACCATTAGAGCTTCTAGTAGCACCTCACAGCTGGGAAGCACTTAAAATTATTCACAAGACAATTTCAATATGTTATTTTACTTGAACCTTACATTTTTTGAGGTAAGTTTTTTTTTTTTAATTTTTTTTCCCACGTTTTTATTTATTTTTGGGACAGAGAGAGACAGAGCATGAACGGGGGAGGGGCAGAGAGAGAGAGGGAGACACAGAATCGGAAACAGGCTCCAGGCTCCGAGCCATCAGCCCAGAGCCTGACGCGGGGCTCGAACTCATGGACCGCGAGATCGTGACCTGGCTGAAGTCGGACGCTTAACCGACTGCGCCACCCAGGCGCCCCTTGAGGTAAGTTTTTTGAAAGCTCTAGTATATAAACACATGATACATGCACATACTATGGTTTCATATAATGGCATCTAAATAATCTTAGCTTTACTACCATCTGGTGAGTCAGACTGCTTGGCACAGTAATAAAATAAGTTATACTGAGCACCTACCATGTACCAGACACTGTGTAAACTACTGTGTATTAAAGAGATTTCAAGAAACCACAATTTAATGATTTGAGGCATTTTGGTACCTGAGCTGAGAAGAGAAATTAAAATTCCCACTTGACAGCAGAGGGAGAATCCCATGGATTAAACTTTCCTTAAAAGAGATTTTTTTATCCAGATGGACTTATCCTAACTTTATTCCTCAGTACACTGGAAATAAAACAACATATGGCATAATACATATGGATTATTCTTTTTTTAAAAAAAATCTTTATTTATTTCTAGAGAGAGAGAGAGAGAGAGAGAGAGAGAGCGAGCGAGCATGAGTGGGGGCAGGGGTAGAGAGAGAATCCCAAGAGGATCTGCGCTATCAGCACAGAGCCTGATGCAGGGCTCAATATCACAAAGTGTGAGATCATGGTGTAGGTCAAAATCAAGAGTCAGATGCTGAAACAATGGAGCTGCCCAGGAGCCCCACATATGGATTATTTTAAAAGCTTCTAGTTTAGTTCTCTGCCCTGGAGCCTTACCCTATAATCCCTCCTGCACAGTGTTTTTATAGAAGATTAACATTTCCCGAATACAAAATATATGACTTCTCAAAGCTTACAGTTTTCCCCACCCGAACCTATATCATATCCTATTCCCCTCTTTCTTCTTCTGAATAAAATGCACATTCTTCAGTCTAGCTATTGAACATCACCATTTTGAATTCTTACCGTATTTACCCAATTACTCCCCTGATGTGCACCCTCAGTTTCCCCACGTGGATCACTGAACATAGAATGTTCATGATAAATCTGAAACCTATGCTTATCATGTCTTGATTCTCCAGTTGAAATGTTTTGTTTTGTTTTTCCTATCTTTTCCACCTATTCCAGTGATTCCTCAGTCTTTCTCCATCTTGGACCTTACTAAGATTTTGACTAAAGCTATGTCCCCTAAAACTCATCTATGCACTGGTTGATAATAAACCTTGATATATTCTAACCCTAATTACCTTTCAAGACCCAGCTTGTATTTCACCTCTGTGATGACTTCCTCATCTGCATGTTGATTACTTTTCTTCTCTAAGTTTCTATAACAATGAATCTTTTGATAACAGCCTATGTGTGCTTTAATGTCCTAAAGGGCAGTCTTTTATATATTTTATAGACCTCTTCATATTTAGCGCAGAATACTTATTAACACTTGTTAAGTGAATAAGGATCTTTCCAATTACAATAAATAGTGTCCAAATCTTTTGGAAATATGAGGCAAATAAAAAATTTTGTTAAGGTCCATGATAATGTTTCTTAACCTTCAGTGTATTCTGGAATATGCTGGAAATTTTAAAACATCCATCCTCTAACATGAAGATTCTGATTCAGTATGTCTGGAAGATGTCATGAGTTTTATTGTTGTTGTTTGTATGCTCCACAGAGAATTCTCATCTATACCCATGGTTGACAACTGCTGTTTTTTTTTTTTTCATGTTTATTTATTTTTGAGAGCGAGAGAGACAGAGTGCAATCAGGGGTGGGGCAAAGCGAGATGGAAACACAAAATCCAAAGCAGGGTCCAGGCTCTGAGCTGTCAGCACAGAGCCTGTTGTGGGCTCAAACTCATGGACTGCAAGATCATTACTTGAGCTGAAAGTCAAACACTCAACCAACTGAGCCACCCAGGTGCCCAACAACTGCTGTTTTTAAAGCTGACAATAAATAGACCGCTTCTCAATAATAGACTTTGTATCAGTAAAAAATAATGTGCAAAACTGTCGCATATTTTTTTTAAAAACACTTTGCTTACAGCGTGTACCACAATAGTTCTGTCTAGCCAAGCATAGTCATAATTATTAAAGATTAATCAGAAAAAGCCTGCTGATATAAGAAGCTTATCTTCATCAAATCTGTACAGTTGGGATAGTTCAGTGGTTACAATAGGAGAAGCATAAAATCCTATGCTGAGAACAAAGTAGGAACCTGGTAAATACTTGTTGATTACTTGAACTAAAGTCATTCTAGATGGGCTGTCTGTATTCTGGATTTTGAATATTGTCATTTTCTAGTAACTTTTATTTTAATTTTTAAATTTGTTTAATGTTTATTTATCTTTGAGAGAGAGAGAGCACAAGAGGAGGAGAGGCAGAGAGAGGGAGACACAGAATCCGAAGCAGGCTCCAGGCACTGGGCTGTCAACACAGAGCCCAACATGGGGCTTGAACTCACCAACCTGATATCATGACCTGAGCCGAGGTCAGAGGCTTAACCAACAGCCACCCAGGCACCCCTTATAGTAACTTTTAAAAATCATTACCATGGACTTAAAGGGAGCTCATGCTTGAACCAACAAAAATGTTCCTATATTTCAGGTTTTTGTTTTTGAAAAGAGAGTAGTATATAAGTAATTATATATTTTGTGTAATTTTGCAGAGAATGTCTATTGTACAAATCAAATCTTATCCTGAAATATAACAATTACATGTAATAAATGCTAGTACAAAGTAGCTAACCTATATAAAGTGGAAAATAGTTCTATCCTTGAATATATTAGGTAGCTCTTATTCTTTTCTTTTCTTTTTATTTTTTTAATGCTTATTTATTTTTGAGAGAGGGACAGAATGTGAGCAGAGGAGGGGCAGAGAGAGAGGGAAACACAGAATGTGAAGCAGGCTCCAGGCTCTAGGCTGTTAGCACAGAGCCTGACATGCGTCTGGAACCCATGGACCATGAGATCATGACCTCAGCTGAAGTTGGATGCTCAACCAACTGAGCCACCCAGGCACCCCTCTTTTTCTTAATTTCAGTAAACTATGTTGAATATTTTTTCCTGAAAGATAAGATGTTATTTAGTGTATATATACATATATGTGTGTGTTGTATATATGTATTTATGTATACACATATACATAATGCATATTATGTATATGTATATATATATATGCATATGTGTGTATATGTATAGTAAATATTCAGGCTTTTTAATTTTCTGTTGTATACATTTTCTGGGTATACATATACACACACACTTATTTGCATGTATAAAATAGATAACCAAAACCCTGAGTATCTACTATATAAAGAGCCTTTGTTCATACCATTATGGGGGCATCAGTATGCATTATATAATCATATTATGACTGAGGATGCTGGAGGTCTCATAAAGACAAATATCAAACAGTGTTTTAGTTTGGGAAAAAGCTCAATCCCAACTTCTAGTACTTTTCTTATTATTAATGGGTATTTTTGATCCAAGATAATTTCACTTTTTTCTAATTTAGTCCAAATATTCACAGCATTCTGCTGCTCATAGGCATATTTATTCTCATCACATTTATAACTATTTGCTTGAAATTATCATTAGAGAAATTACAGAGCAGGTTTTCATAAGCATAATTATCTTTTCTATCTTCAGCACCTCAGCCTCTATACCTTATTTCTCCCTCTGTCTTGGTATGATCCTACATCACAAAGATATCATTTATAAGGTCATGCAGATAAATTCCAAGCAACATTTAGCAAATAACTTTGTCATTCATTACTAGTAAGTATACACATATGAAATTCAGTGGAAAGAAGCACTTTATGTGAATACATTTACTGTTGTTAGTTCTGGCAGGAAAGAAAAGACAAATTTTTCCAAGGCTAATGCTTTATATTCATTGTCTGCAGTTCATGGTGATGATGTCTCTTTAACATCTCTTAAATTTTGTTTCTTTATAGACGAGACTTGTCCTCTTTTCATACAAGGGAACTTTCGCTGTATTAGATTTCGTTGGCTTCTTCAGTATCTGTTTTAGAGCTGACATTCAGAACAAACCATGGTGTATTGTTGAGTGAGGTAGGGGTGTGTGTGTGTGTGTGTGTGTGTGTGTGTGTGTGTGTGTGTGTGTG
>NW_024412403.1:57719731-57770742 GCF_014898765.1 Herpailurus yagouaroundi
GTGTGTGTGTGTGTGTGTGTGTGTGTGTGTGTGTGTGTGTGTGTGTGTTTTACATTCATTTACTTTTGTTACATTTTCAGTTTACTTAAGTTGAACCCAGTGCCCTTAGGTACAAGTAGAACATGCCCCAATATAACAAGAAGAAAAACTCAACCTTGAAACTTGGGTTGATGTTGGTAAGGTAATATGCAGAATAGATCTGAGTCCCCAGTATTTCTTTATATCAACCCACAGATCCATGAAAACTTCTGTTTAACTATTTTGTATTTTCCCACGCCAGCACCTTTTTGTTCATGCTTATTTTGCCTAAAACACCCTCTCTCCTACTTAGCATGTAAGACCTGATGCAAATTTCAGGTTATCCAAGACGATTCCATTGATCACACTTACTCAGTGAACTTTGATTCCTCTTAACTTTTATAGCCCTTATTCCTGATATAACATAATTAGAAATTTTATGCTCTCTGGTACTGAAGTTATCTTTATGTTTTTGCTCACCTTGCTTTGATGTTTCCATTTCCACTCCTTGAGTACAGGGTTTATAATCCATATTTCTTTGCATTCTCCTTAATATCAAGCACAACTTCATTCCCACGAAGGTTAATTTATATGTGTTGGATGATCCATATTTTATGATAAGTAAAATAAAGCTCAGTTTGTAACTTCTATATTAAAACTGGCAAATATTTACATGGTTTCATGCTTGAAAAGCATTTCTGAAATTCTAAATGTAAGCAAATGCTCTGTTCTGATCCCTTTTACTGTCAAAACCCTAAGTGGTTCATTACCCACAAGCTGTAGTATAATGATTGTATGTTCTATAACAAAAAGTGGGATCCAGTCAGTTATGGGAATTAGAAATGGCAAAGAATTGTGGTTCTGCAAATATGTATTCATAGAAACATTCCAGTTTCAACAATGACCTAGTTAGAATTTTCTAACTAACTAAAGGTAATTTACATCCCTACCCCCAAAAATAGCCTTGACATGGCATAAATGTTGGGATTATCTAATATAAAAAATTGATTGGTGTTCTTGAATTAAGTCATATCAAATTCTTGTGATCCAAGCATCAATCAATCAGTCTAGATTTTGTGAATTCAGTACCATCAGAATTTGACCACAGCCTTTCCAGCTCATGATGACAAAGCAGAAAGCTGCCACAATTCTAATTTAAACTCACTATCATCCATTAATATCTTTTAGAACAACTTCCACTGTTAGGTACATATTTGTTCCCCCATACAAAAATAAACTCTGAAGTTTGAAGAGTTCACAGCCATAAGGGGAAGATTTTGTAGAGATGTAGCATTTGTCTTTCTGATTAGGCTCAGGAAAAAAAAATGCAGAGGAGAACAGTCTTAACAAAGTAAAATTAAATCATGGATTAGTTCTCTGGGTTACTAATGTACTTTAAACCCTGGAAATATTTATGACTTTGAGTTCAAAAGCATCCTAATATCACTGGATTATATTGTTTGGAGTTGGAAAAGAGAATCCTTTTGAACGGAGATTAACAATCACATTGAGGCTGCAGTAAATGGTAAGAATGATGACTCTGATAAATGGATAGGTTCCAATCAACTCCAAAGTCATGGCCTTTATATGTCTTTAGTCTTTTGTCTTTTTTTTAAAGATCTGGATAACTATCTTCAGCATGAAATACAGCTTCTTTAACAGTAAGCATAGTGGGAATGGCAAAACCTCTTAGATTCAAATATATATATATATATATATATATATATATATATATATATATATGGGCATGTGTTTGATACTGTGAATGAGGTCCCCTATGAAAATTATCTTATCAAATTTCCATAGTCTGAGTTAGTTGCATTTTAAGATCTAGAATGAAAGGCTCTTTCAATATTGTAATTGTGAAAATTAAAGCATGATCATTGTATCACACTTAATTGGTTATAACACTTGCAAAGATGGAAAACATTGTACAAAGCATAAGTTAAGAATTGATATTCTAAAGCTAGTTTACATAAACCAAGTGGTTTTTATGTTTCCAGCATCCATTGTTCTTTAAGGTTAACTGTCCATATTTTTATTAGCAATAAGATCACTTATTCAGAAAATATAACAGAATCAACCTTGATTTTAGTGGTACAAATATTTTGAGAGTGTACTTTTGTAAAAGAAGCCAATATTACATGTTGTAATAATTCCACTGTAAGGTAAAAATAATATTTTAGAAGCATAAATATGTATAGTAAGTTATTCTCATTATTTTTGGGCTCTTTATTTTTATGGTGACTCACAGAAAGTTTAAATGATTTGCTCCTAAACTCACAAAATATTCAAAGTGATGCTTAGAACAGTTAGTGATACTGATTCTGAGCAATGAATATTTTTAAAGAAGGGATGTATTGTGTTCAGTTTAAGGTTTTGCATAATGAGGACTTGCCATGTCCACAGACATGTTGATTTGGGATGACAAGCTTAAATTGAAGCATCACATACTCTTCAGTAGCTTTCCATTTGGAACAGATCCAGTAGCCACCCAGAGAGCTGCCATACATATCTAGACTGGCATATATCTCACTACAGACACCATGGACTCTAACAGGATAGGAGACCACAGTGCTATTGCAGTAGGTGATCAGTGAAGCGTGTAAAGGAAAAGCAGTAAGACTAATCTATAGTTACACAACTAGAGTAAAATAATTTAGGTAAAGTTTTTCTCTAAAAATGTTGAGAAATGGGCTTCATGTCCTTTGGGTATACATATTTTTAGGTTTTTCAATTTAATAGCACAGCAGTGAAGTAGCTGTGAAAGTGCAGCTTTCAAAAATATACCATATATATATATATATATACACACACACACATACACATCATAGAGTGTAATGGTTAAGAATTCAGGCTCTGTTGTGAATCAGACTTCACTTTGATTTCTAATGGTGGCTTATAATCTACATGAGCTTGGGCAAGTTACTTAAACTTGGTAAATCTTCATTTCTTCATTGATAAATTTAGTAGTGATACTAGCTTTACAGAAGAGTTCTAAGGCTTGAGAGAGAAATAACGTAAAGTGCTTAGCACAGTGTCTGGAAAGGTGCTAAATATTATTTAAAGATAGTCCATGAAAAGAAGATCGCAGGAGCTCTGGGGTGGCTCAGTCGGTTAAGTGTCTGACTTCAGCTCAGGTCATGATCTCATGGTTCCTGTTTGAGCCTTGTGTCAGGCTCTGTGCTGACAGCTCAGAGCCTGCATGGGATTCTCTGTCTCCCTCTCCCCCTGTCCCCCCCTCAAAAATAAATAATTAACATTAAAAAAAGGAAGATCACAGTTAACATATTGCTAGTTCCTCATTAAATTCAGTATTCTCAGCTCAGTAATGTTATATATGGCCTTGCCTATGACAGCAAAAACTACAGGTTTTTTTTTGGTCATTATCCATATACAATCCATCTAGTAAAATGGGTGGTGATTTAAGCATAAATACTTCCAAGAAAATCATATTAACTTCATGGTTAGGACCACCATGTCATGGACCATGTGTATTTAATAATTTAATAAACTTTATTTAGTTTCTCATATGAGGAAAAAAATACATATCTGTTTCAGCATGCAAATGTGATATCTAAAATTATATCTAATACTGATTTGGAGATGAGATTTAGTTCATTAACATTTTAACTTTTTACAGTACTCATTGCTCCACACCAAAGTTCTTTTTTTTTCCAATTTTATATCTTAATTAAAAAACTGAATTAGTAAAAATTAAGGAATCAATTTTGAGTAAAACTGTGTCACACGTTATGGTGCATTTGGTGGGTGCAATAAAAATTGTGACTATGTGACTAGGTAATTTTTTTAGAAATGTGAACTATAAGACTGGTATTATAAGATGAGTTTTGTTTTTTGTGTTTTTTTTTATTTATATATGAAATTTATTGTCAAATTGGTTTCCATACAACACCCAGTGCTCATCCCAAAAGGTGCCCTCCTCAATACCCATCACCCACCCTCTCCTCCCTCCCACCCCCCATCAACCCTTAGTTCGTTCTCAGTTCTCAACAGTCTCTTATGCTTTGGCTCTCTCCCACTCTAACCTCTTTTTTTTTTTTTTTTTCCTTCCCCTCCCCCATGGGTTCCTGTTAAGTTTCTCAGGATCCACATAAGAGTGAAACCATATGGTATCTGTCTTTCTCTGTATGGCTTATTTCACTCAGCATCACACTCTCCAGTTCCATCCACGTTGCTACAAAAGGCCATATTTCATTTTTTCTCATTGCCACGTAGTATTCCATAGTGTATATAAACCACAATTTCTTTATCCATTCATCAGTTGATGGACATTTAGGCTCTTTCCATAATTTGGCTGTTGTTGAGAGTGCTGCTATGAACATTGGGGTACAAGTGCCCCTATGCATCAGTACTCCTGTGTCCCTTGGATAAATTCCTAGCAGTGCTATTGCTGGGTCATAGGGTAGGTCTATTTTTAATTTTCTGAGGAACCTCCACACTGCTTTCAGAGCGGCTGCACCAGTTTGCATTCCTACCAACAGTGCAAGAGGGTTCCCGTTTCTCCACATCCTCTCCAGCATCTATAGTCTCCTGATTTGTTCATTTTGGCCACTCTGACTGGCGTGAGGTGATACCTGAGTGTGGTTTTGATTTGTATTTCCCTGATAAGGAGCGACGCTGAACATCTTTTCATGTGCCTGTTGGCCATCCGGATGTCTTCTTTAGAGAAGTGTCTATTCATGTTTTCTGCCCATTTCTTCACCGGGTTATTTGCTTTTCGGGTGTGGAGTTTGGTGAGCTCTTTATAGATTTTGGATAGTAGCCCTTTGTCCGATATGTCATTTGCAAATATCTTTTCCCATTCCGTTGGTTGCCTTTTAGTTTTGTTGGTTGTTTCCTTTGCTGTGCAGAAGCTTTTGATCTTCATAAGGTCCCAGTAATTCACTTTTGCTTTTAATTCCCTTGCCTTTGGGGATGTGTCGAGTAAGAGATTGCTACGGCTGAGGTCAGAGAGGTCTTTTCCTGCTTTCTCCTCTAGGGTTTTGATGGTTTCCTGTCTCACATTCAGGTCCTTGATCCATTTTGAGTTTATTTTTGTGAATGGTGTGAGAAAGTGGTCTAGTTTCAACCTTCTGCATGTTGCTGTCCAGTTCTCCCAGCACCATTTGTTAAAGACACTGTCTTTTTTCCATTGGATGTTCTTTCCTGCTTTGTCAAAGATGAGTTGGCCATACGTTTGTGGGTCTAGTTCTGGGGTTTCTATTCTATTCCATTGGTCTATGTGTCTGTTTTTGTGCCAATACCATGCTGTCTTGATGATGACAGCTTTGTAGTAGAGGCTAAAGTCTGGGATTGTGATGCCTCCTGCTTTGGGCTTCTTCTTCAAAATTACTTTGGCTATTTGGGGCCTTTTGTGGTTCCCTATGAATTTTAGGGTTGCTTGTTCTAGTTTCGAGAAGAATGCTGGTGCAATTTTGATTGGGATTGCATTGAATGTGTAGATAGCTTTGGGTAGTATTGACATTTTGACAATATTTATTCTTCCAATCCATGAGCAGGGAATGTCTTTCCATTTCTTTAAATCTTCTTCAATTACCTTCACAAGCTTTCTATAGTTTTCAGCATACAGATCCTTTACATCTTTGGTTAGATTTATTCCTAGGTAATTTATGCTTCTTGGTGCAATTGTGAATGGGATCAGTTTCTTTATTTGTCTTTCTGTTGCTTCATTGTTAGTGTATAAGAATGCAACTGATTTCTGTACATTGGTTTTGTATCCTGCAACTTTGCTGAATTCATGGATCAGTTCTAGCAGACTTTTGGTGGAGTCTATCGGATTTTCCATGTATAATATCATGTCATCTGCAAAAAGCGAAAGCTTGACTTCATCTTTGCCAATTTGGATGCCTTTGATTTGCTTTTGTTGTCTGATTGCTGATGCTAGAACTTCCAGCACTATGTTAAACAACAGCGGTGAGAGTGGGCATCCCTGTCGTGTTCCTGATCTCAGGGAAAAAGCTCTCAGTTTTTCCCCGTTGAGGATGATGTTAGCTGTGGGCTTTTCATAAATGGCTTTTATGATGTTTAAGTATGTTCCTTCTATCCCGACTTTCTCAAGGGTTTTTATTTAGAAAGGGTGCTGGATTTTGTCAAAGGCCTTTTCTGCATCGATTGACAGGATCATATGGTTTTTCTCTTTTTTTTTTTTGTTAATGTGATGTATCACGTTGATTGATTTGCGAATGTTGAACCAGCCCTGCATCCCAGGAATGAATCCCACTTGATCATGGTGAATAATTCTTTTTATATGCCGTTGAATTCGATTTGCTAGTATCTTATTGAGAATTTTGGCATCCATATTCATCAGGGATATTGGCCTGTAGTTCTCTTTTTTTACTGGGTCTCTGTCTGGTTTAGGAATCAAAGTAATACTGGCTTCATAGAATGAGTCTGGAAGTTTTCCTTCCCTTTCTATTTCTTGGAATAGCTTGAGAAGGATAGGTATTATCTCTGCTTTAACGTCTGGTAGAACTCCCCTGGGAAGCCATCTGGTCCTGGACTCTTATTTATTGGGAGATTTTTGATAACCGATTCAATTTCTTCGCTGGTTATGGGTCTGTTCAAGCTTTCTATTTCCTCCTGATTGAGTTTTGGAAGAGTGTGGGTGTTCAGGAATTTGTCCATTTCTTCCAGGTTGTCCAATTTGTTGGCATATAATTTTTCATAGTATTCCCTGATCATTGTTTGTATCTCTGAGGGATTGGTTGTAATAATTCCATTGTCATTCATGATTTTATCTATTTGGGTCATCTCCCTTTTCTTTTTGAGAAGCCTGGCTAGAGGTTTGTCAATTTTGTTGATTTTTTCAAAAAACCAACTCTTGGTTTCGTTGATCTGCTCTACAGTTTTTTTAGATTCTATATTGTTTATTTCTGCTCTGATCTTTATTATTTCTCTTCTTCTGCTGGGTTTAGGCTGCCTTTGCTGTTCTGCTTCTATTTCCTTTAGGTGTGCTGTTAGATTTTGTATTTGGGATTTTTCTTGTTTCTTGAGATAGGCCTGGATTGCAATGTATTTTCCTCTCAGGACTGCCTTCGCTGCATCCCAAAGCATTTGGATTGTTGTATTTTCATTTTCGTTTGTTTCCATATATTTTTTAATTCCTTCTCTAATTGCCTGGTTGACCCTCTCATTCATTAGTAGGGTGTTCTTTAACCTCCATGCTTTTGGAGGTTTTCCAGACTTTTTTCTGTGGTTGATTTCAAGCTTCATAGCAGTGTGGTCTGAAAGTATGCATGGTATGATTTCAATTCTTGTAAACTTATGAAGGGCTGTTTTGTGACCCAGTATATGATCTATCTTGGAGAATGTTCCATGTGCACTCGAGAAGAAAGTATATTCTGTTGCTTTGGGATGCAGAGTTCTAAATATATCTGTCAAGTCCATCTGATCCAAAGTCTCATTCAGGGCCCTTGTTTCTTTATTGACCGTGTGTCTAGATGATCTATCCATTTCTGTAAGTGGGGTGTTAAAGTCCCCTGCAATGACCACATTCTTCTCAATAAGGTTGCTTATGTTTATGAGTAATTGTTTTATGTATTTGGGCGCTCCGGTATTCGGCGCATAGACATTTATAATTGTTAGCTCTTCCTGATGGATAGACCCTGTCACTATTATATAATGTCCTTCTTCATCTCTTGTTACAGCCTTTAATTTAAAGTCTAGTTTGTCTGATATAAGTATGGCTACTCCAGCTTTCTTTTGGCTTCCAGTAGCATGATAAATAGTTCTCCATCCCCTCACTCTCAATCTAAAGGTGTCCTCAGGTCTAAAATGAGTCTCTTGTAGACAGCAAATAGATGGGTCTTGTTTTTTTATCCATTCTGATACCCTATGTCTTTTGGTTGGCGCATTTAATCCATTTACATTCAGTGTTATTATAGAAAGATGTGGGTTTAGAGTCATTGTGATGTCTGTATGTTTTATGCTTGTAGTGATGTCTCTGGTACTTTGTCTCACAGGGTCCCCCTTAGGATCTCTTGTAGGGCTGGTTTAGTGGTGACAAATTCCTTCAGTTTTTGTTTGTTTGGGAAGACCTTTATCTCACCTTCTATTCTAAATGACAGACTTGCTGGATAAAGGATTCTCGGCTGCATATTTTTTCTGTCTAGCACACTGAAAATCTCGTGCCAGTTCTTTCTGGCCTGCCAAGTTTCAAAAGAGAGATCAGTCACGAGTCTTATAGGTCTCCCTTTATATGTGAGGGCACGTTTACCCCTTGCTGCTTTCAGAATTTTCTCTTTATCCTTGTATTTTGCCAGTTTCACTATGATATGTCGTGCAGAAGATCGATTCAAGTTACGTCTGAAGGGAGTTCTCTGTGCCTCTTGGATTTCAATGCCTTTTTCCTTCCCCAGTTCAGGGAGGTTCTCAGCTATGATTTCTTCAAGTACCCCTTCAGCACCTTTCCCTCTCTCTTCCTCCTCTGGGATACCAATGATGCGTATATTATTTCTTTTTAGTGTATCACTTAGTTCTCTAATTTTCCCCTCATACTCCTGGATTTTTTTATCTCTCTTTTTCTCAGCTTCCTCTTTTTCCATAACTTTATCTTCTAGTTCACCTATTCTCTCCTCTGCCTCTTCAATCCGAGCCGTGGTGGTTTCCATTTTGTTATGCATTTCGTTTAAAGCGTTTTTCAGCTCCTCGTGACTGTTCCTTAGTCCCTTGATCTCTGTAGCAAGAGATTCTCTGCTGTCAGCTACACTGTTTTCAAGCCCAGCGATTAATTTTATGGCTATTATTCTAAATTCACTTTCTGTTATATTATTTAAATCCTTTTTGATCAGCTCATTAGCTGTTGTTATTTCCTGGAGATTCTTCTGAGGGGAATTCTTCCGCTTGGTCATTTTGGATAGTCCCTGGCGTGGTGAGGACCTGCAGAGCACTTCCCCTGTGCTGTGGTGTATAACTGGAGTTGGTGGGCGGAGCCGCAGTCAGACCTGATGTCTGCCCCCAGCCCACCACTGGGGCCACAGTCAGACTGGTGCGTGCCTTCTCTTCCCCTCTCCTAGGGGCGGGATTCACTGTGGGGTGGGGTGCCCTGTCTGGGCTACTTGCACACTGCCAGGCTTGTGATGCTGGGGATCTGGCGTCTTAGCTGGGGTGGGTAGGCAAGGTGCACAGGGGCAGGAGGGGCAGGCTTAGCTTGCTTCTCCTTAGGTGATCCACTTCAGGAGGGGCCCTGTGGCAGCAGGAGGGAGTCAGATCCGCTGCCGGAGGTTTGGCTCTGCAGAAGCGCAGAGTTGGGTGTTTGCGCGGAGCGAGCAAGTTCCCTGGCAGGAACTGGTTCTCTTTGGGATTTTGGCTGGGGGATGGGCGGGGGAGATGGCGCTGGCGAGAGCCTTTGTTCCCCACCAAACTGAGCTCTGTCATCCGGGGGCTCAGCAGCTCTCCTTCCCTTTGTCCTCCAGCCTTCCCACTTTCTGAGCAGAGCTGTTAACTTATGACCTCCCAGACGCTAAGTCGTGCTTGCTGTGGGAACACAGTCCATCAGGCCCCTCCACTTTTTGCAAGCCAGACTCGGGGGCTCTGCTTGGCCGGCGAGCCGCCCCTCCGCCCCGGCTCCCTCCCGCCAGTCCGTGGAGCGTGCACCGCCTCGCCGCCCTTCCTACTCTCTTCCGTGGGCCTCTCGTCTGCGCTTGGCTCCGGCGACTCCGTTCTGCTAATCCTCTGGTGGTTTTCTGGGTTATTTAGGCAGGTGTAGGTGGAATCTAAGTGATCAGCAGGACGCGCGGTGAGCCCAGCGTCCTCCTATGCCGCCATCTTCCCTCCTCCCATCTGATCTCTATAAGATGAGTTTTGATAGTGCTCCATAATGAGAGACCAGTTGCAATGTATTTATTTCTAGGTGGATATTTTTGGTGGAAAAGGGTAAGAATGTCTATAATTTTCTCTGGAAATGATTTCTTTGAGAGTATATATTAGAGTAGAAGCTAGGCTTTATACTTATTTTGTTATAGGATGATGCATTTTAACAAAAATGATTTAAATTCATAAAACTTATAATCTGTTTTAATTGGCTTAGAGTGTGAACTGACTCAAGACCAAAGTGCATAAGAACATCTGAAGAATGGTCTGGGGCCTGTCAGAGACCATTGCAGGTTCTCCCAGGGAGTGAATGATTTAATCTGTGTTTGGTTTCTGAGCTTAGGGAGCAGAGCCTATACTATGAGCTGGTGGAGTAGGGAGTCTTCTAGAAAGTCTATAAAGGATTAACTTGTGTGTTTCCAGTGCCTTTTTATTTTGTAAAGGCAATAGTCAAATGAATATATCACCTAAATATCTTTACAACATTTTTAGCTGTATGTGCTCAAGATGAGCACATATACCATCCCCCTACATCCTCTGCTCTCCTCTTTTTTGGTTATGATTTAAAGCATGGGTGCAGTCATTTATTGCCAATCTAAATAACCAAGGCAAAACTTACACCTGTATTTTTTTTTAACCTTCAGTGTCCAGAGTTGAATTATACATTAATAATAATCCTTACCAAACATAGTCACTATTGGTAACCACATGGCTTACTTGTATTTGTTCAGTTAGTTCTTTAATAATTAATTTTATATAATACCAATCTACAAACCCTTCATACAAAGAAAGAACTATAACTCTGAAAATAATTTACATGTGATTGTATCTCCCTCCATGTTTCTTCTCCATTCTCCCTACTCCAGGGAACAATAGTCTGACTCCTTTGTTCATAGTTCCCTTAATTTTGCTTTTTACATGTATATATTGCATGTAATATATGTAATTACATGTCATATTACATGTACATGTATTTCTAAAATGTATATTTTAGAATTTTTGTTTTAACTTTATACAAATTTCATCAGACTGTGCAAGAGTTTTGTGTTCTTTCTATTCACTTGTCATGGTAGTTAGTTTTCTTTAAGTTTTTATTTATTTTTAAGAGAGAGGGAGAGAGAGCAAGCGATCAGGAAAGGGACAGAGAGAGGAGAGAGAGAGAATCCCAAGCAGGTTCCATGCTGTCAGCACAGAGCCTACTGCAGGGCTTGAACTCACGAGATCCTGACCTGAGCTGAAATCAAGTCAGAGCCTTAACTGACTGAGCCACGCAGACACCTCTGTCATGGTAGTTAGTTTTGACTGCTGCATAATATTTCAATACATGAATATACCTTGGTTTATTCATCTACTGTTTTGTAGATGACCATGGGTAGGTAATTCCTAAGAGTTTTCTGTTCGAGTAGTGTTACCACAAACATTCTTGAATGGATTTTTTATTGAAGTATAACTATGTTTTTAGAATAAGAAAAATTGAGTCTTTATATAGACTTTATGTAGTCTTTATACAGACTTTTTAAGTAGACTCAGTGTTTTCTTGAACCGTCAATTTAATCTGTAAATGAAACATGACAAATAATTCAGAATTCCTTTGAATATATAGCTATTAATAAGAAGGTGAAAATACCAGTATGTGCCTGCATGATTTGGTCCCCCTTATGTTTTAGCTTCACCTTACACCATTTTTCCTATTCTTACACTCTAGGAATAATGGTCTTGTTCCAGTTCCTTGAACACATCAAGTACTTATTCTTCCCTGAGCACTTCAGCACCCACAAGGTGTTTTTCTTAGAACATTCTTCTCCCCTTTTGCTGTAATTTCCCTTTTTAATCTTCACTTGTCCTTTAAGATTTTTTGTTTAACTTCACTCCTCCAAAGGCCTTCTCTGGTAATTGCAAATATTTTCCCTTCACCCTTATATACTTTTTTATTATTTACATGAAAAAAGCTGTTTAATTCACTCATTTAATCACTCATCCATTTTTTTTCATTTATTTGTTTAAAACTTATTATGTCCCAAATCCTGAGAATAGTAGTGAGGAAAAAAGAGAAAAGGACTCTGCTTTCACAGAGCTTACAACCTGTTGAAACAGAAAGACACCAATCAAATAGCACACAGTCAAATGCAAAATCTCACCTGTCACAACCTTAAGAAGAAAGGTATGTGATCCTAAGGGAGAGGATTATGGTTCTATAGAATCAAAACCAGGAATATTTCCCCTGGTCAGTGGGTTCGGGGAGCGTTTCCCTGAAGAAATCATACTTGCAGCAAGATCTGTAGGAGGAAAAAGGGTAAAGTAGGTGGAGAAGGAAAGAGAACAGCATTATAGCTACAGAAGGAAAGGGTTTGCCTTGCTTTGGGAGAGAGCATTGTAAAGCATAATGTATAGATGATGGCCATTGCAGATGGGGCTAAAAGGAGGTTAAGAATGATGTGAGATGGAGTTAAAAGATGGAAAAAAAAAACCCAACCATTCAAGGTATTCTTAGCCATGTTAAAATGTTTGTTCTTATTTGAAGAACAATAGGAAGCCATAGAAGAATTTTAACTAAGGTTGGATACAATCAGATACGCATTTTGAAAGGATTCCTTTGGTCACAATTTGGAAAAGAGGTGTCGTTGAATCAGTTACTAGGTTATTGCTTTAGTCCATGCAAAAACTGATGGTAGTTTGAGAGGGATTCTAGCGGTAGAGAGGCAGAAAAGAGACTGGATAATGCAATCTTAAAAAGTGATTAAAATGATTTTTTTGTAGCAATATATTAAAACAAACTGTTTATTTTTCCCTTAATGGCATTAGCAAACATGACCATTGAGAAAGTCAGAACATGAATAGTTATTTTGTTTTTAAAGACTTGAATTTTTTAGAGCAGTTTTAGAATCAATAAAATTGAAAGGAAGGCACAGAGATTTCCTGTGTAACCCTCGACCCCCACACATGCATAACTTCACCACCCCCCACCAGAGTGGTACATTTGTTACAAATGATAAAACTCCGTTGACACACCGTAATCAAACAAAGCCCTGGTTTACATTCTTGGTGTTGTACAAATGTGTAATATCCATCACTAATTATTACACAGAATATTTTCACTGCCTTAAAAACCTTCTATGCTTCATCTGTTTACCTCTACCTGCCACCCTAGCCCCTGGCCACCAGTGATCATTTTAATGTCTCCACAGTTTTGCCTTTTCCATAATGTCGTAGAGTTAGAATCATACAGTATATAACCTTTTCAGAGTGGCTTCTTGCACTTAGTAACGTGTATTTATAGTTCCTCCATGTCTCTTTGTGGCTTGATAGTTCATATCTTTTTTCCCCAGTTTTATTTAGGTATAAGTGACAAATAAAAGCATAGTATATTTAATGTGTACAACCTGATGATTTGATATATATATGCATTGTGAATGGATTCCTACCATCAAGTTAACATATCCATCAACATATTTGTCTTTCTGGGGTTTTTTTTGTTTGTTTTTTACATAGAGAATACTTAAGTTTTACTCTCTTAGCAAATTAGAAATATAATATTAAAGACTGTAATCATCATGTTATATATTCCATCTTCAGAATTTATTCATCTTGTAAATAAAAGTTTATACCCTTTTACCAACCTCTATTTCCCACCACTGCCAACGGCCTGGGGTGTGTGTGTGTGTGTGTGTGTGTGTGTGTGTGTGTGTGTAACTTTTTAAATCCATTTATCTATTGGTAGACAGTTGATTGTTTCTGTACCTTGGCTATTGTGAATAATGCTTCGAAGAACATGATATTACAGATATGTCTTCCAGATAGTGATTTCATTATTTTGAGTATACATACAGAAGTGGAATTGCTGGATCATATGGTAATTCTATTTTTATTTTTTTTTAAGAACTTCCATACTGTTTTGCATAGTGAGTGGCTGTACCAGTTTATATTCTCACCAAAGTGTGCAAGGATTCCTTTTTCTCTGCATCTTTGCCAACACTTGTTTTTCCTCCTCTTTCTGAAAATAGCCAAGCTAACAGGTGTAAGATGATATTTTATTGCAGTTTTGATTTGATTTCCCTGATGATTAGTGATGTTGAACACCTTTTGGTGTGTCTGTTGGCCATTTGTATGTCCTCTTTGGAAAAATGTCTATTCATATTTTTTGCCCATTTTTAAATTGGGTTGTTTGTGCTATTGACATGTATGAATTTCTTGTATATTTTGCATATTATAACCATATCAAATGTGTGGTTTGCAAATACTTTCTCCCACACTATAGGTCTTCTTTTAATTTTATTGATAGTTTCCTTTGCTGTACAGATACTTTTTATTTTGATGTAGTCTCACTTTTTTTGTTTTTATTTTTGTTTTTGTTGCCTTTGCCTTTGGTGTCATATCTAAAAAAAAAATCATTGCTAAGACCAATGTCAAGGAGCTTATCCCCTATCTTTTCTTCTAAGAGTTTTATAGTTTCAGGTCTTACATTTAAGTCTTTGATATTTTGAGTTAATTTTTGTATATGGTGCAAAATGAGTCCAATTTTATTCTTTTGTATGTATCTATCCAATTTTCTCAGCACCATTTATTGAAGAAACTCTCTTTTCCCCATTATGTATTATTGAATCCCTTGTTGGAAATTAATTAATTGATCATATATGCATGAATTTATTTCTGGGCTCTCTATTCTGTTCTGTTAATCTCTGGGTGTTTCTTTTCTTTTTTTTTTTCAACGTTTATTTATTTTTTTTGGGACAGAGAGAGACAGAGCATGAATGGGGGAGGGGCAGAGAGAGAGGGAGACACAGAATCGGAAACAGGCTCCAGGCTCTGAGCCATCAGCCCAGAGCCTGACGCGGGGCTCGAACTCCCGGACCGCGAGATGGTGACCTGGCTGAAGTCGGACGCTTAACCGACTGCGCCACCCAGGCGCCCCCCTCTGGGTCTTTCTTTATGCCAGTACCATACTGTTTTGATTAGTATAGCTTTGTAATATAGTTTGAACTGTGGTTTTTGCTTTTCTTTATCAAGTATAACTTTGCTTTTCTTTATCATGTATATTGGCTATTCAGGATCTTTTGTGGTTCCATACAAATTTTAGAATTGTTTGTTTTAATGCTGTGAAGTGTTGTTGGAATTTTAATAGAGATTGCGTTGAATTTTAGATCACTTTGGGTAGCATGGGCATTTTACATTATTAATTTTTCTAGTCTATGAACATGGAATATCTTTCCATTTATTTGTATCTTCTTCAGTTTAATTCATCAGTGTCTTATAGTTTTCAGTGCAGATATTTCAACTTCTTGTTTAAATTTATTCCTCAGAGGCACCTGGATGGCTCAGTCAGTTAAGTGTTTGACTCTTGATTTCAGCTCAGGTCATGATCTCATGGTTTGTGAGATCAAGCCCCACATCAGGCTCTGTGCTGACAGCTCAGAGTCTGGAGTCTGCTTTAGATTCTGTGTCTCCCTCTCTCTTTGCCCCACCCCTGCTCATGCTCTGTCTCTCTCTCTCTCAAAAATAAATAAATATTAATTTTTTAAAATAAATATTTAGGCTTCCTACCCATGAACATGGAGTATATTTCCAAGTACTTTGTTCTTTTATTTCTTTCATTAGAGCTTTGTAGTTTTCCTCTATAGATCTTGTGCACATTTTGTTAGATTTATATCTAAGTATTTTATATTTTTTGATGCTAATGTAAGTGGTATTTTGTTTATCTAAAATGTTACTCATTGATGGTATTAGGAATATGATTGACTTTTGTATATTAACCTTTTATCATACTACATTGATTCAATCAATTTTAGTCCCAGGAATGTTTTGTCTCTTCTTTTAGGTTTTCTACATAGATGAACATATCATCTACAAAGAAGGAGAGTTTAATTTCTTCTTTTCAATCTGCATAACTTTAATATCCTTATCTTGTCTTATTGCATTAGTTACCATTTCCAGTACAATGTTGAAAAGGAATGGTGAGAGGGGGAAATATTTGGCTTGTTCCTGTCTCAGTAAGAAAGCTTGTAGTTTCTCAACATCAAGTTTAATGTTAGCTGTAGGTTTTTGTAAATATTCATTGTCAAGTTGAGTAAGTTCCCATCTATTCATAGTTTGCTGAGAGTTGAAATGATCTTTTAAATTCCAATACATTCACATCTGTCTATGTCCCTAGATATACTACTGGCATATCAAATGCTTAAGATAATTGAATTGGTTGTGACATTACTTAAATTTCAGGTATTAGAGTAATGGGTGCTGAAAATAAAATTTTTGAATGATTGAAAAAATCCTCTTACAGAAAAAACACTAACTTTCTTGAGTAACAAAAAAATATGCTCTAATCTACTTGCAATTATAACTGACTATAATTTGACTATAGTCAAAAATTGGAAAACTCTACCCAGATGGCAAAGCTAAATTTGCCAATTCAAATTATGTGTAAATGATAGCAAATTAATCAAAGAACTATTTTAGTCAATGTGATTCATTTTGATCTGCATATTTGAAATAATTTCTTCTCAAAGCAGAGTAGTTTTGACAATGATAATTATTAGTTTTTGTAATACATTAATAGTTAACTTCTAAATTTGTTTTTAAATTATTAATTTAAACCATTTTAACAGTGGAAATTTAAAACTATTTAAATAACAATATGGCCAAGCAAACAGGACTTCTATTTAGGAATAAAAAATATATAGTTTCCAGTCTAAATGCTATGTATAAACAAACAGTCATTTAACAAATACTCATCAGTATATGTGGCATATTGAATATAGTTCTTTAGCAGTTGTAAATTCAATGTTTAATGTTAGATATTTATTTTTATTTAAGTATAATTAACATACAGTGTTATATTGGTCTGCAGTATACAGTATAATGATTCAGCAAATCTGTACATTTCTCAGTGCTCATCAAGATAAGCATATCCTTAATCCTCTATCTATTTCATTCATCCTCCCACCCACCTTCCATCTGGCAACCACCAGTGTGTTTTCTGTAATATTTTCAAATGAAATTTAACAGACTTTTTAGGGCAGCACTGCCTAATACAACTTCCTGTGATGGTGGAAATGTGTTATATTCCATTGTCCACTCTGACAATATCTAGGGACACGTAACTACTGAGCACTTGAAATTTGTCCAAAGTGACTGAGAAACTAACATTTAAAACTTTACTTGATTTTTATTAATTTAAACTTAAATTATAATAGCCACATGTGGTTAGTGCTGAGTATGTCAGACAGCAAAGATCCAGGAGATTCAGTTTTTCAATTGATCGATATTGAAATAATGGACAGAAAACACTCATTCTCTTAAGGTTAGACAATGCAGACAAAAATCCAACCATTTGGTATTTGAAAAATTGCCATTAAGTAACTTCTAACAGTTTTGGTAAATTTTCTTATGTTTTTAATACAGTAGAAATTCATAGAAGAGAAAATTTCTGTCGAGTATAGCTTATGGATGAATGAGAGATTCACTATACCTTGAAGAATGGCTGGGAAGAATTCAGGGGAGATTTATTAAAATAATCTTTGTGGGTTTGTTGTCATCCTTGTTGAGAATAGCTACTGTAGAGATGAGCTTAATTTTTTAAAAATGATAGTATTCTGACAAACCAAGAACTAAAAAAGTGTATTTATTGAATTAACTGAAAAGTTAATAACTTAATCAACATTTATTTATTACTTCACTGTTTCTGTAGGTCAGAAACCCAAGCATGACTTAGCTGAATCCTCTGTTATAGGGTCTTTCAACAAGGCTGCTAGTCAAGGTGTTGGTTGGAGTTGCAGTCTTATCCAAAGACTCAATTGGGGATGGATACAAGGAACTGATTCTAAGCTCAGTCTTGTGGTTATTTTTAAGATTTAATTTCTCAAGGATTCTTATTAGTCTCCTGATTTCCATCCTTGCTGAGGGTTGGCCAAATACTATTCCAGGTGTCTTTCCATCTTGCTCCCTCCATAGGGCAGCTCACAACATAGCAGTTTGTTTCATTAAATCAAAAGCTGGAAAAACCAGAGGTAGCAATTGCAAGCAAGATGAGTATTACATTTTTTGTGACTTTATTTCAGAAGTGATATCCCATAACTCTTACTTTAGAAATACGTCACTAGGTCCAGTCCACAAAAAAGTGGAGAGGATTACAAAAGGGCATAAATACTATGAGATGGGGATGATTGGTTGCCATTTCATAAGCCTCCTATCACATTAACTAACCGAGATGCCAGACTTTTTTTTAGGAAGCATGTGATATTTCCCAATACCATTTGTCAGAAGAATTGCCAAGAACTTCTGTAAATATTAAAAATAAATGGAAAGCTATGAAGCCATCAATGTGATTTTTATTTACAATAAATTCATGCTTACAACCAAAATTCTATGAATATCAGTTCTTAGTACTGTCAGCTGTGTTTTTATATAGTATCAGTAACTGAAAAAAAAGTAAAATTTGGAAAAGTTCTAGAGGAATTTTTAGTTATTCAGCTCTGAATGCCATTTATTGTGTTTTATTTACTATTGTCCAATGGCTTGATGGTTTGCAAGCTTCTAAGGCATTACTAAGGTGATGATGATATGTGGCCTTTGCTACAAATTGCACAGAAACCTATAAAGAATACTTGTCTCTAAACAAGATTAGCTTCTGAGTTGAGACTGGAAAAGGTACCCTAGTCTGGGGAAAGTAATTTATCATGGTCCTAAGGCCTAGGAAACTGGTCATCCATACAAAGCAGTTGGTAATTACAAAAGAATCCATACATTTCATTCCTATGAATTTCAGTTAGGGATTTCGTAAAGTGTTGGAAACTGTGTATCCCTGAAATGGCAGAATTTAACTCTTATAAAATTCTAATAACTCTATGTTGTTGTATTCTAAAAAAAATGAGGAGGAATTTAATGACAGAGGGATATGCACATCCTGTATTAGTTTCCACAAGATAGTAGAAAAGTTAAGATCAAATACTTGAAGAGACATAGTTCTAATACCATGCATGCCCTCTTTCTCTTAGAACCAGTCATTCCCCCTAGAACTTTCAGTCTCCTTAGTATCTTTGAAGTACTTTAGCCTAGCATATACATTATTCTCTTTTTCTTTCTGTTCACAGTATATAGTCCCATCAACAGTGGTGAAATCTTGTCATCTTTTCTTCAACAGATAGTACCTCCTAAACTTCCACTTTCCATATAAAAATCATATACCAAAGGTTACCAATAATCTACAAATAAAATTAAATCCCCTGAATATTTACCTTCTCCAGCATTGAATCCCTCTGACCTCTTGCTCCATTTTTACACTCTTACCTTACACTTCTACCTAGACTCATCTCCCCATGACCAACCTATAGTTTTGAAGTTTGATTCCTTCTCTGGCTTTTTAAGTTTAGGAGTGCTTTAAGATGAGGCTTCAGTGTTTTGCTCTTCTTTGTCTAGACTCTGTTTAGTCACTGTCCCTTGAAAAAATTACCCACTTTAGTGATCACATCTGAATTGATAACTCCAAAATCTACATCTCCAGCATTGCCATCATCTTCTCTGAGTGTAAGTCTGTGTGTACAGCTGCATGCTGAGTATTTGCACTTAGACAAATCTGTTACCTCCACTAAAAGACCATTGGCACTGAATTATATTATATGCTAGAATAAACAAACTTTTCTTTAAAGTGTTGTCTACTTCTGTAAAATTTAGCATTTTCCTCTCAGTTAGTTAGCCAACCTTAAAATAAAAGTTGTGTTTGACTCTTGACTTGAAACATCGAGATTATTTGACCTGTCTTGCCTGAAAATAAGTATGATACGAAGACCTATCTCAGATGTTGTTGTAAAGATTAAGTGATATAAAACATTCAAAGTACTTAGCATAGTGTCTGACATGTAATAAGCTCTTTTGTTGTTATAGTCCAGAATGTGCTGCTTTAGTATTCGAATATGTACTTAAAAAAATTATAGTATTATTGAGATTCCAGTCAAAATATCTATGAAATATTTTTCAGAGCTTCACAAAATATATCTATATAGGCAAGACTAGTCTAGCACATGTTGAAAAAGAATAAGGATAGGGACATACCATATAAGTTATTATAAGGTATTTTTATAGCTTAATTATGTATCAGGTAAGCACCTATTTATATAATAAGAATTTATAAATAAAATGATTCAGGAAATCACAAATAAAAGGTACATATTGTCTGGACCACAAGAAAATTAAACATTTTGTTCATAAAACCTCAAACTCAAATAAAAAGGTGAACAATTCCATAAAAAAGAAATATTTTTCTCCAGTATTTTAGATATTGTATCCATAACATATTAGACTGTCTCTATTATAGCTATATGACCAGTATTGATAGAGACCATTAACAAAAAGAAACAAACTATAATTACAAAAAGAAGGACAAACTATAATTTCATGAGTGAAACTTAGGATCTCGTTGATGTTTTAATTTCAATTTCTTTTACAAGTTAATTTAATTCATTTTTTTTTATTTTCTGTTGATCATCTTAATTTTTCTGTAAAACTGACTTTTAAAAACCATTGGAAAAATACAGTGGTGACTAAGGACAGTAGTTTGAGCAAACTACCTTCAGTTATATATTCCTGCCTGAACACTTTAGCAGATGGTGCCTTTTTTATCAAAATATAATTGACATACAATATCTTATTAGTTTCAGGTATACATCAAAGTGATTTGATATTTTCATACATTACAAAATAATCCCCACAACAGGTCTAGTTACCATCTGTCACCATAAAAAGTTATTACAATACTATTGACTATATTCCCTATGCTGTGCATTACATCTCCATGACTTATTTATTTTACAGTTAGAAGTTTTTACCTCTAAATTCCATTCACCTGTTATGTGTGCCTCCAACCCCTCATACCTCTGGTAACCAACAGTTTGTTTCCAGTATCTATGAGTCTGTTTCTGTTTTGTTTTGTTTCGTTCATTTGTTGTTGCTTTTAGATTCCACATGAGTGAAATCGGATGGTTTTTCCTGTCTGATTTATTTCACTTAGCATAAAACCCTCTATGCCTATTCATGTTGTTGCATGGAAAGATTTCATTCTTTTTTATAGCTGAGTAACATTTCTTGTGTATACATACCACGTATTCCTTGTCCATTCATCTATAGATGGACACTTAGGTTGCTTCCATATTTTGACTATTGTAAATAATGCTGCAGTGAACATAGGATGCATAGATCTCTTCCTGGTGTTTTTGTTTTCTTCAGATAAATATCCAGAAGTGGAATTGCTGGAACATATGGTAGATTTATTTATTTGTTTGTTTCTTTTACTTCATACTGTTTTATATAGTGGCTGCACCAAGTTTACATACCTACCAACAGTGTACAGGGGTTCCCTTTTTTCCACATCTTTGGCAACACTTGTTATTTTTTGTCTTTCTTTTTTAATTTAATTTTTATTTTTTTAAAATTTACATCCAAATTAGTTAGCATATAGTGCAACAATGATTTCAGGAGTAGATTCCGTAGTGCGCCTTACCCATTCAGTCCATCCCCCTCCCACAACCCCTCCAGTAACCCTCTGTTTGTTCTCCATATTTATGAATCTCTTCTGTTTTGTCCTCCTCCCTGTTTTATATTATTTATGTTTCCCTTCCCTTATGTTCATCTGTTTTGTCTCCTAAAGTCCTCATATGAGTGAAGTCATATGATTTTTGTCTTTCTCTGACTGACTCATTTCACCTTGCATAATATCCTCCAGTTCCATCCACGTAGTTTCAAATGGCATGCTTTCATTCTTTTTGATTGCTGAGTAAATACTCCATTGTGTGTGTGTGTGTGTGTGTGTGTGTGTGTGTGTGTGTGTGTCTATACACACACACACACATCCCACATCTTCTCTATCCATTCATCTATTGATGGACATTGGGCTCTTTCCATACTTTGGCTATTGTTGATAGCGCTGCTGTAAACATGGGGGTGCATGTGTCCCTTCGAAACAGCACACCTGTACCCTGTGGATAAATGCCTAGTAGTGCAATTGCTGGGTCGTAGGGTACTTCTATTTTCAGTTTCTTGAGGAACCTCCATACTGTTTTCCAGAGTGGCTGCACCAGCTTGCATTGCCACCAACAATGCAAAAGAGATCCCCTTTCTCTGCAACCTTGCCAACATCTGTCGTTGCCTGAGCTGTTAATGTTAGCCATTCTGACAGATAAGGTGGAATCTCATTGTGGTTTTGATTTGTATTTCCCTGATGATGAGTGATGTTGAGAATTTTTTCCTATGTGTGTGGGCCATCTGGATGTCTTCTTTGGAGAAGTGTCTATTCATTTCTTTTGCCCATTTCTTCATTGGATTGTTTGTTTTCTGGGTGTTGAGTTTGAGAAGTTCTTTATAGATATTGGATACTAACCCTTTATTTGATATGGCACTTGCATATGTCTTCTCCCATTCTCTTGGTTGCCTTTTAGTTTTGCTGATTGTTTCTTTCACTGTGCAAAAACTTTTTTATTTTGATGCAGTCCCAGTAGTTCATTTTGCTTTTTTTTCCTTGCCTCTGGAGATGTGTTGAGTAAGAAGTTGCTGCGGGCAAGATCAAAGTTTTGCCTGCTTTCTCCTCAAGGATTTTGATGGCTCTCTGTCTTACATTTAGGTCTTTCATCCATTTTGAGTTTATTTTTGTGTATGGTGTAAGAAACTGGTCCAGGTGCATTCTTCTTCATGTTGCTGTCCAGTTTTCCCAGCACCACTTGCTGAAGAGACTGTCTTTATTCCATTGGATATTCTTTCCTGCTTTGTCAAAGATTAGTTGGCCATAAGTTTGTGGGTCCCTTTCTGGGTTCTCTATTCTGTTCCATTGATCTGAGTGTCTGTTCTTGTGCCAGTACCATACTGTCTTGATGGTTACAGCTTTGTAGTAGAGCTTGAAGTCCGGGATTGTGATGCCTCCTGCTTTGGTTTTCTTTTTCAGGATTGCTTTGGCTATTCAGGGTCTTTTCTGGTTCCATAAAAATTTTAGGATTATTTGTTCTATCTCTATGAAGAATGTTGGTGTTATTTTGATAGGGATTGCATTGAAAATATAGATTGCTTTGGGTAGTATCAACATTTTAACAATATTTGTTCTTCCTATCCAGGAGCATGGAATCTTTTTCCATTTTTTTGTGTCTTCTTCAATTTTTTCATAAGCTCTCTATAGTTTTCAGCATATGGATTTTTCACCTCTTTGGTTAGATTTATTCCTTGGTATCTTATGCTTTTTGATGCAGTTGCAAATGGGATCGATTCCTTGATTTCTCTTTCTGTTACTTCATTGTTGGTGTATAGGAATGCAACTGATTTCTGTGCGTTGATTTTATATCCTGCAACTTTGCTGAATTCATGAATCAATTCTAGCAGTTTCTGGTGGCATCTTTTGGGTTTTCCATATAGACTATCATGTCATCTGTGAAGAGTGTAATTTTGACCTCCTCCTGGCCGATTTGGATGCCTTTTATTTCTTTGTGTTGTCTGATTGCAGAGGGTAAGACTTCCAATACTATGTTGAATAACAGTGGCGAGAGTAGACATCCCTGTCTTGTTCCTGACTTTAGGGGAAAGCTCTCACTTTTTCCCCATTGAGGATGATATTAGCATTGGGTCATTCATATATGGCTTTTATGATGTCGAGGTATGCTCCTTCTATCCCTACTTTCTGAGGGTTTTTATCAAGAAAGGATGCTGTATTTTGTCAGATGCTTTCTCTGCATCTATTGAGAGGATCATATGGTTCTTGTCCTTTCTTTTATTGATGTGATGAGTTACGTTCTGTTGCAGGTATTGAACCAGCTCTGCATCTCAGGTATAAATCCCCCTTGGTCGTGGTGAACAATTTTTTTAATGTATTGTTGGATCCGGTTGGCTAATATCTTGTTGAGGATTTTTGCATCCATGTTCATCACAGAAATTGGTCTATAGTTCTCCTTTTTAGTGGGTTCTCTGTCTGGTTTTGCAATCAAGGTAATGCTGGCTTCATAGAAGGAGTTTGGAAGTTTTCCTTCCATTTTTATTTTTTGGAACACCTTCAAGATAATAGGTGTTATTTCTTCCTTAAATGTTTGGTAGCCATCTGGCCCTGGACTCTTGTTTTTTGGCAGATTTTTGATTACTAATTCAATTCCTTTACTGGCTGCGGGTCTGTTTAAATTTTCTATTTCTTCCCGTTTCAGTTTTGGTAGTGTATATGTTTCTAGGAATTTGTCCATTTCTTCCCGATTGCCCATTTTATTAGCATATAAATGCTCATAATATTTTCTTATTATTGTTTTTATTTCTGCTGTGTTGGTTGTGATCTCTCCTCTTTCATTCTTGATTTTATTTATTTGGGTCCTTTCCTTTTTCTTTTGTAGGAAAAAGTTTTATCACTGGCTAGTGGTTGATCAATTTTGTTAATTCTTTCAAAGAACCAGCTTCTGGTTTCATTGATCTGTTCAACTGTTTTTTTGGTTTCGATAGCATTAATTTCTGCTTTAGTCTTTATTATTTCCTGTCTTCTGCTGGTTTGAGGTTTTATTTGCTGTTCTTTTTCCAGTTCCTTAAGGCATAAGGTTAGGTTGTGTATCTGAGATCTTCCTTCCTTCTGTAGGAAGGCCTGGATTGCTATATACTTTCCTCTTTTGACCGCCTTTGCTGTGTCCCAGAGGTTTTGGGCTGTGGTGTTATCATTTTCATTGACTTCCATATACTTTTTAATATCCTCTTTAACTGCTTGGTTAGCCCATTCATTCTTTAGTAGGATGTTCTTTAGTCTCCAAGTATTTGTTACCTTTCCAAATTTTTTTCTTGTGGTTGATTTCGAGTTTCATAGCGTTGTGCTCTGAACATATGCACGGTATGAGCTCGACCTTTTTGTACTTACTTAGGGCTGATTTGTGTCCCAGTATGTGATCTATTATGGAGAATGTTCCATGTGCACTGGAGAAGAATGTATATTCTGCTGCTTTAGAGTGAAATATTCTGAATATATCTGTGAAGTCCATTGGGTCCAGTGTGTCATTCAAAGCCATTGTTTCCTTGTTGATTTTTTGATTAGATGATCTGTCAATTGCTGTGAGTGAGGTGTTGAAGTCTCCCACTATTATGGTATTACTATCAATGAATTTCTTTATGTTTGTGATTAATTGATTTATATATTTGGGTTCTCTCACATTTGGAGCAGAAATGTTTACAATTGTTAGGTCTTCTTGGTGGATAGACCCTTTGATTATGATATAATGCCCTTCTGCTTCTCTTGATACAGTCTTTATTTAAAGTCTAGATTGTCTGTAATAAGTATGGCTACTCCGGCTTTCTTTTGTTGACCATTAGCATGATAGATGGTACTCTGTCTCCTTATTTTCAACCAGAAGGTGTCTTTAGATCTAAAGTGGGTCTTTTGTAGACAATATATAGATGGATCTTGTTTTCTTATCCTTTCTGTTACTCTGTGTCTTTTGATTGGAGCATTGAGTCCATTGACATTTAGAGTGAGTACTGAAAGATATGAATTTATTGCCATTATGATGCTTGTAGAGTTGGAGTTTCTGGTCATGTTCTCTCGTCCTCTCTAGTCTTTGTTACTTTTGGTCTTTTTTTTTTTTTTTTTTTTTTTTTTTTGTCTTTTCTCTCTTCAGAGAGCCCCCCTGAAAATTTCTTGCAGGGCTGGTTTAGTGGTCCTGATCTCCTTTAATTTGTGTTTGTCTGGGAAGCTTTTAATCTCTCCTTCTATTTTGAATGAATAGCCTTGCTTGGTAAAGAATTCTTGATTGCATGTTTTTCTGATTCAGCACATTGAATATAACCTGCCACTCCTTTCTGGCCTGCCAATTTTCTGTGGATAGGTCTGCTGCAAACCTGATCTGTCTTCCCTTGTAGGTTAGGGACTTTTTTTCCCTTGCTGCTTTCATGATTTTCTCCTTGCCTGAGTATTTTGTGAATTTGACTATGATATGCCTTGTCATGGTCAGTTTTTGTTGAATCTGATGGGGGTCCTCTGTGTTTCCTGGATTTTGATGTCTTTGTCTTTCCCCAGGTTAGGAAAGTTTCTGCTATTATTTTCTCACATAACCCTTCTACCCCTGTTTCTCTCTCTTCCTCTTCTGGAACCCCTAAGATTCTGATGTTATTCCTTTTTAATGAATGACTGATTTCTCTAATTCTTAAATTGTGCTCTTTTGCCTTAATCTCCCTCTTTTTTTCTGCTTCATTATTGTGTATAAGTTTGTCCTCTATATCGCTGATTCTCTGTTCTGCCTCATCCATCTTTGCTGCCGCAGCATCCAATCGTGATTGCAGCTCAGTTATAGCATTTTTTATTTCATTCTGGCTATTTTTTACTTCTTTTGTCTCTGCAGAGAGGGATTCTAATTTATGTTTGACTCCAGCTTGTAGTCTTATTATCGTGATTCTAAATTCTGGTTCAGACATCTTGCTTGTATCTGTGTTGCTTAAATCCCTGGCTGTTGTTTCTTTGTGCTCTTTTTTTGGGGGGGTGAACTCCTTCATTTTGTCATTTTGAAGGGAGAGAAGGAATTAATGAGGTAGAAAAATTAAAGATAAAAAATTAAAATTAAAAAAATATTAAAATTAAATTAAACACACACACACAAAATCAAATAAATGATTCTAAGTCCTAGGTGTGTTTCGGTCTAGGCATTGAAAGTGGTTTGACAGATTAGAGAAAAAAAGTGGGGGGAGGAAATCGTTTGAGAATTTGAAGAAATGAATACAGTGAAGTAGACTAAAATGAGATGATGGGAGTAAAATAGAATTTGAAAAAATTTACACAAAAGTAAAGATATAGTAGAAAAAAATTAAAGAAAAATATTTTTAATAAAGATGAAAAATAAAAATGAATTTTTTTCTCTTTCTGTATTCAAGAAAAAGAAAAGAAACAAAAAGTGAAAAAAGAGAGAGAAAAAAGGAAATAGTTTGAAAATTTGAAAAAGTGAATACACTGTTGTTGACTAAAATGAAATGATGGAAATAAAATAGAATTTGAAAAAATTTACATAAAAGCAAAAAATATAGTAAGTAAATTAAACAAAAGATTTTTAATAGGAATTGAAAGTAAAAATGAAGTTTTTCTCTTTCTGCATTCAAGAGAAAGAAATGAAATGAAAAATAGAAAAGTGAGAAAGAATAAGGAAATCCTTTGAAAATTTGAAAAAGTGAGTACACTGAAGTAGATTAAAATAAAATGATGGAAGTAAAATAGAATTTGAAAAAATTGACCCAAAAATAAAAAATATAGTTAAAAAATAAATATACTTTTTTATTAAAAATTGGAAATAAAAATGAATTTTTTCTCTTTCTGTATTCCAGAAAAAGAAAACAAGTGAAAAAGAGACAAAAAAAAAAAAAAAAAGAAAGAAAATTGAATAGATGACCTGCTAACAGATTGAAATAGGACTGAAATTACTTTTTTTCCCCTAGAAGTCAGACTTCAAAGCGCTTTATAGTCCATAAACTAAGCAGGCGGTGATACTTGTGTTCTCTAAGAGCAAGTTGGCCCAGTTGGGCGGGGCTCAATGTAACAGCTCCATTCTCCACTAGATGGTGCTGCTAGCCTACTGGGGTGGAGTGTTGTGGTGCTGTAGGTGTGTATGCGCTTGCACGGTGGCACTGAAAATGGCATCACCCAGCTACCCTGTCTCTAGTATTGGAAGTCTGTTCTCCCCGATCTGCAGTTGTGCACCTGTTCTCTGTTTTCAGCTTTCGCCCACTCCCTGACTTTTCACTGTCCATGACCAAGCCCCCAGGCAGTACCTCTCTCCTGAGTTTTGTTTCATATGTGGCTGTTTCCCCCAGCCCCTTACTTCTGATGGACTGTGGCTGTGACCCATTCTGTCCCTCTGCAGGAGGGTCTCACTGAACAATGGTCAAATGTCGGCTTCACCCAGGAATGAGCTATGGAGTTGCATCCTTTGCGCTCCCCTTGTTTACAGTCTTAATGGAATTTAAACCCTCTCCTTTCTCCTTTCTCCCTTTTTAGTTTAGTCCCTGTGGCTGTTTCTAATTTTCCACTTTCTCTCCAGCTGCATTTGGGGAGGGTGCTTTTCCTGCATTTTCCCCCCATTCTCAGTCTCTGTCTCTCTCCACCTGCAAAAGCACCTCCCTTCCCATGGCTTCTCGCTCCCCAAGTTCACCTCTCTGCACCATGTACCTACTGAATTCTGTGGGTCAGGTTGTGCAGATTGTTGTGGTAATCCTCCAATCAGTTTTCTAGGTGTGTAGGATGGTTTAGTGTTGGTCTGGCTGTATTTCATGGACTGAGACACACAAAAAACTTCCATGCTGTTCCGCCATCTTGGTTCCTCCTTGTCTTTTTGATAATAGTCAATCTGAGAGATATGAGGTGGTATCTCATTGTGGTTTCAATTTGCATTTCCCTGATGGTAAGTGGTGTTGAGCATCTTTTCATGTACCTGTTGGCCATCTGTATGTCTTTTTTTGGAGAAATGCCAATTCAAGTCCTTTGCCTATTTTTTTAATAGGAATTTTTTGTGGGTTTTTTTTATTTTGAGTTACATGAGTTCCTTATATATTTTTGTTATTAACCCCTTATCAGATGGTGTCTTTTAAAAGAACATTGTTTATAAGTTGATTGAGAAAATATTGCCCCATGCCAAATTAAATTCTTATCTGTAGAAATGTCTAAAGAAAGTTGAATGACTGAGAGACAACAATGCTTTATGTTTTGCTAGAGTAGAATTAGAGCAAAGATAAGAGAGTTGGGTTTTCTAACATAGTCCGATTTTAACTAATACTAATACTCTGAAAGCACTTTATTAACTTAGAGAAGCATAGACACATAGGGGCTCAGTAAAAAGAGACCGACTCTGAACAGTTTTGCTGTTAGTAGAAAAAGAACCCAAGGGTATTCAGAAATGATCTAAGTATAATAAATATAAAATAAAATATGACTGTCATGTATCTATTGTTGAAAAACAACTAATATTTTCATATTTAGGCCAAATTAGAGCTTTCTAAACAAAAATTACTGGCAACCAGGATAAAAGGATATTTGACTGGCAAACATGCCTTGGAAGTTGGAGACCTCCAGAGAGGTTTACTGTCTCCCCTGGAGCCTTTTATTTACATTCCAAAGAGCTACAGACATCTAGGGACCTTCCCTTCTCCAAGAGAGGATTTGTCTATGTTAGAAAATTAATGTCTTTTCCTCTCTCTGGAGGGAATAAGTGGCTAGTGTGCTGGAGTTTCTATATAAATTGTAAAAATAATAATTTCTGGTTTCCTCTCCTGTTTTAGAGACTCCCTCTATACCTGAGGGGAACCATTTTCTCTCTTTACATGACCTCAAGGAAGAGAAAGGGACATGGACAACTTGTGTGGTTATTGCTGTAAATGATCTCTGATGTAGAAACCTGGTATTCATTTATCTTGTATTAAAAACTTAATATGTGTTTATATCTTTTGTGGATATTAAAAGTTACACAGCTCTAAAGTGGAGGGATCGGTTCTCCTTTTGTTGTTAATCGATGTTGCAACTTGTTATTGTATGCTTATTGTCACAGAATGTGTATATAGTAATGGCTATTTGCATAGTATTGTGGGCACCTAATGTCTTTAGGGAGCACAGAGCTTAGAGAAAGGGGAATTGCTAGCAAATGTGGAGGCAAATGAGACCAAATAAGAAAACAAAATAATAATACTTCTGAGGCTTGAAGCCATGATACTTGCCAACATTTAATAAGCTGGATTTGCAAAGTGCACAGAGGAGTGGTTCCTAGATAGAGTTTAAAACCATTCAGAAATGTGAAGAAGGAGATAAATAGGAGTTCATTGTAATGATTTTTTTTTCATAATGAGAAATTCATTTACTCTAAAGGACTGGCCTTTATTCTGAGATTTGCTTTATACTTTTTGTAGTTGAAATATTCTTTTAAATAATAATGATAATGACAAATTTTATTTTATCTGTTGGTTCATTACACGGTGGTAAAATGTCCCTAACATTGTTTTCAAATTGTATCAACAGTGAAAGCACAGTCTTGGAACCACTACATTAAATGATTTGTGTTTCTTTTTGGGCTTCTATCTATAGCTCTAGCAGAAGCCTTAGATGGAAGTGGATGTACTGAGCTAGGATGTGGTAGGATGAACCCCAGGTCTGGATAGCTCAGAGAAATGTCAAAAAACAAACAAGTTGTTGTTAAATTTTAAAGTAGAAAATGTGTTATTGTCTTCATTTTTACTTAATATATGTGTTTAGTGTTTCTTTAAGAAATGAGACCTAGGAAAAGTTTTACATAAATACAACATCAAGACAAATCAAATTCTTTCCTCTGTTTTTTCTTAAAAGTTAGTACTCATTTCATCCTGAAGTTGAAAAACATGTTTTGTTTTGTTTTGTTTTTTAATTTTTTTTCAACGTTTATTTATTTTTGGGACAGAGAGAGACAGAGCATGAACGGGGGAGGGGCAGAGAGAGAGGGAGACACAGAATAGGAAACAGGCTCCAGGCTCTGAGCCATCAGCCCAGAGCCTGACGCGGGGCTCCAACTCCCGGACCGCGAGATCGTGACCTGGCTGAAGTCGGACGCTTAACCGACTGCGCCACCCAGACGCCCCTGAAAAACATGTTTAAACAAACTGAACACTATTACTGAACATAGTTTTATGAAAGTCCTTGAGAAAACTTCAGACTTTAACTTAGTTATATACTGAATTCTCTAAGATTGATAACCATCAGGTCCAGATACCTAAGATGCTTAGGAGCACTGGACTTTGAAAGATTTAATTAATAACCAAGTCTTGTCTATTGAATTTACTGTCTTTGTCTTCAGTGAGTTGGAGGGAAATTTAGTTTTAATTTTGATACTGGCTTCCACTTTTACTATTTTGCTCATTAGTTAATCTCAATTTCAAGGGGTGAAGACTCTGGTTTTTACTCTGTATCCCTCAGTGTATATGTTCAATAAATATCTTAGTAGACTTGGGGAAGAATCAAAATAGGGAGAACAAATGTCCACCCTATCAATAATGGTACCTGTAGTAAACCATAAGACTCTGAACTTGAGACCACAGTTCTGGTTCCAGTTATATCCACGTGGATACTGCTTTCTTTGGGTTTACCCAAGTCAGTGAATAGAAAAATCATGAAGCAATAGTAAAATAATTCCAGAGCTCATTTTCAAAAATTTGTGACAGAGATCATAGTATGAATATAATGTCATCCAAAGTGTTTCTATCTTTTCAATTTTCTACCAGTTTTAATTCCATTTCCAGCAGCTTCTCCCAAAACGGGCCCTTGTCCTATAAGAGATCCCTTATAGTTCCCAAAGGATAGCTCCTTAACATTAAGAAAGGTCATGTGTGCTATCCTAATAATCAGTAATGGCAAACATCAAGCTTTGTGGATGTATGTAGAAGTGTATGAAGGATGTCCAGCTGACTACTACAGGTATTAAAAAATGTGCAAATGGTGATTTAATTTTTGCAAAATATTATTTAAATATATATACCTTAAATACACATATGTATATCCAAGTTATACAGTAAGCATTCAGCAAAGAGTCTAGATCATTTAAATGCTGTTCTTTAAACTCTGTAAAAAGAACTTGATCTTAGCATAAACAAGTAAATCTTAAACAATCCTGAAACTACGTTGTATTGATCATATCTGGAGTTAGTTCAGTATTATAAATCTGATAAAATAGAGCCCAGGGGTGAATAATTGAGATAATGTATGTACAATCTAAGTAATAAGAAGGATGATCAAGATACAAGGAGAACTGGAAAGGTATTAGAGAAGACTGTGTATATCATTGAGAATGTGTGTATAGCAAAATGCTGGCTTACAAGTTTATCTTCATATTTCAGACGAGCTATTGTGTTAAAGATATCTGTGTATTTGTATATGTGCCTACCTGCGTGTATCCTGGGTTACTTCAAAGGAATTAGGTACTAAGGTCAAAGGGGAGAGGGAAGATACAGAAAAGTGGATTTCTGTATAATTCAGTAAAAAATCTAAAATTTTTAAACTGTTTAAATTTTGATTAAATGACCTTATGCAGTAGTAAAACTCCTTTCTTGTCCTCCAGTCTCTCCAAAATTTCAAGCAGAGGTCAGAGTGTTTGAGTAAATATACATTCCAAATCTAATTTTCTAAAATAGTAAGAATTAAATACAAAGTATTTTCCTGTGTATCTATCATAAATTCCTGTACTTATATTACCATTAAATATTAAGCTATAACCTGATTTTAATTTTTTAAATGTTTATTTACTTTTTGAGACACATGCACGCGCGCGCACACACACGGAGTGTGAGCGGGGGAGCAGCAGAGAGAGAGAGAGGGAGGAAGAGAGGGAGACACAGAATCTGACGTAGGCTCCAGACTCTGAGCTGTCAGCACAGAGCCTAATGTGGGGCTTGAACCCAGGAACCGTGAGATCATGACCTAAGCCAAAGTCAGATGCTAAACCAACTGAGCCACCCAGGTGCCCCACCCTGATTTTAATAATTACAAAAAGTTGGATTACTTTAAAAACTTTTCAAAGCAGGGATACAAATAAAAAAACTCAACTTCTTCACAAATGTGTTCACTAGCCTGGACTTAATGTCAACTCCTAATTTGGCATAATTGATATGCTTGTTTTATCATTCCTCAACCTTCGTCAAAGCTTGAATGACTTATTACATTGCTCCTTAAACCTTACCCCTGACTCTTTCCAATTTTCTTCATACAGGGAAGCAGTAGAATATGAACACATATTTTTACAAACTACAGAGTCTGGCATCTGGCTTGACAACTTACTAGCTTTGTAACCATGGATAAGCACATCACCATCTGAGATGTTTTCATCTTGTGTGAACCAGGGCCATACTCTCTCAACCTCTCTTTCTTTCCCTTTTCTCTCTTCACGGGAAGGGTGCCCTCCCCTGAGCTGTAACACCACCTTTTTTTCCTCTCCCCTAATTCACTTCCATGCACCTTACATCTGCCACACTGCCTCCCTCCAATTGTGGAGATCCTTCTGTCAGTCCTCAGATTGATTTCCTGGGTAGTGTTCTAAGTAATCTGACCTCAGTATGCTGTGTCTGAGGGAGGAGGAAAGCCCAGGGTGCCCCTACTTTGCCATCTTAACTCCTCCCCCACCTCTCTGAGATGTTTTCATTTACTCACTTATTGTGAGTATCAAATGGTATAATGCATATTATATAATATTTAGCATGGAGCCTGACACAAAATATTACCTACTAATATTTGCAATATTCAAACCAATTGATTCCCCTGAGAACAAGTAGGGTACATATTCTCTAAGTTTTGGATAACTTTTAGAGTTTCAGTGCTTGAATATTTTCTAAGTTTTCAGTGTGTGTTTTTCATTGGAATATTTTCCTAGAGTTTACTGGTAACTAAGATAAACACACATTTATGATAAATATTATTAGCACTGTGGTACAGAGGGTGGCTATATAATCTGTTGTCCCACCAGGACCTTCTGTATATAAAATTTACATAAACATCTGAATTCTACAATTTTGTATATATGTAAATGTTTTGTGGAAAATATACTAATTTATTTATAAATAGTATTGAACTTCAAGTAGCATTTCACATGAAATATTTTTTTATCCATAAATACAAGTATAATCACTATAATACCAGGAGGGTGAGGGGTCCTTGAAATTTCTTAACTTTAAGAAATTGGCCTCAAGGATCTATGATATCAAATGTGACAATATGAGTAGATAATTCCATATAATACTTGAGCATATATCAAGAAACCTATCAGTTTCCATTATTCATATAATTGTATGAACAATGATAATCAGAAATCCTGTTTAATGGTCATTTAAAGATGAATGATCCAAGTGTCTTTTCACAGTTTGAAAGTAGGTAAAACCAGAAAGGAAAAAAGAGAGGAACCCTTTCAAGGACCTCATCCATCTCTATATAATCTGTAATGTGTGCCGTCCTCCATTGTAATTAAGTCACTCTAGTCGAACTCAACTAGCTAATAATATTTTTTAAATTTATTTTCTCAATTTTGGCTTGATTTAGGATTCTTAATATTTAAGAGAAAATCTGATTGAGTTTGTATAAAACCCAATGCATTAGCAGCTGTCTCTTCCTCTTCCAATATTTCCATTTTTATTCCTTGCACTGACTCCAATGATCTTATGCTTAAAGTTGCATTTATAGCATTCTCTGGGGAAATTTTTTACAGCTAGGTTCTGAAGCACGCAGCAGATCAAGAAAATAGTTGCTCAGATATGTGTGAAAAGAAATAGCAGGTATGCCAAGATATTTGGGGGGAAATGTGTGAAAGCTGTATTTCTGTAGACAGAATGTGAGTTAGGTCAGCTATATTTAGGAATTCACCTGACTGTACCTATTTCATTTAATTAAAACACAAATTAAAGTCTTATATGTCCAAAAGAAGATTGGGTAAATTAGATTAACTCTTTATAGCCACTAAGGTAATATTTACCCCCCAAAGGTAAAGGCAATGTAAACATGCTGTAAAAGACACCATGTCTAGCACTTCATTTCCTTTCACAAGTTTAGCTAAAGGAAAAGAAGAATGGAACCAGCATGTCAATTATATGTCAATAACTTGTACATACTTATATTGTAGAACAGGAATTTGAAAAAACAAGCCTAGGGGCGCCTAAGTGGCTCAGCTGGTTAAGTATCCGACTTCAGCTCAGGTCATGGTCTCTCAATCTGTGAGTTAGAGCCTGGCATTTGGCTCTGTGCTGACAGCTTAGAGCCTGGAACCTACTTCAGATTCTATGTCTCTCTCTCTCTCTCTCTCTCTCTCTCTCTCTCTCTCTGCTCCTCCACCCACCTCTCTCTCTCCTCTCAAAAATAAACGTTAAAAGTTTAAAAAATTAAAAATAAGAAAACAAGCCTAAATTAAGAGGTAAACAGGCCTGGATTTCAGTCTGTCACTCATGAGTTAGTGAGGTGTTGGACTAAGGACCTGAATTCTTGCTTGCTTTATCAAAATAGTCTGGAGTGTTTTTGTTGCAAGTGACTGAAAATCAACAAACAAGTTTCTTAGAGAAGGGCAAGGGTGAAGCTCAAAGTAACTTGAACCATCACAATTTCCCTCTTCACTTTCCTTTACCTCCTTTCTCTTAGATGAGTTTTCTCTTCATAGCTTTCCACAAGAAAGCAAGTCTGTGTGTCTTGTATCTAATTGGAAACATCCCTACATAAATTGAAACTGGCCTGCATAAATTGCCTACATATAAATACAGGGAGATAGAATAGTATAATTGATAGCCATTGGAATGCCATGGCTGAAGTGAGGAGAGGAGTGGTCCCCAAATAATATGTAACCATACCTGGAACATTTACATAGAGATTTTCTTTGTCTTTCATTCCCTCTATTAAGTATGGCATAATGGCTGGAATGACTCTAATATCTTAGTTCTACTGGATCTCTTGTCTGTGTAGTCAAACTGAGTGTATTTTATCTATTTAAGAATTTTTTTTGAAATCCAAGTTTGTTCAATAAGAAATTGGTCTCCAAAGAAGAAGATGGCATGATGTGGTAAATAAGCACACATTTGTAGATTCATACAGACAAGTTCTAATCTCCCTTCTGCCACCTGCTAGCTCTGTGCCCTTGAGTAATTAATTATTCCCTAGCTCAGTTTCCTCATCTCTAAAGTAAGGATAAGATAATTTTAAGAATTCAATAATGGGGAGCCTGGGTGGCTTGGTCAGTTAAGCGTCCGACTTCGGCTCCGGTCATGATCTCACGGTCCGTGAGTTCGAGCCCTGCATTGGGCTCTGTGCTGACAGCTCAGAGCCTGGAGCCTGTTTCAGATTCTGTGTCTCCCTATCTCTCTGCTCCTCCCCTGTTCATGCTCTGTCTCTCTCTGTCTCAAAAAATAAATAAACGTTAAAAAAATTAAAAAAAAAAGAATTCAATAATATTTATGAATGGCTTAGCAGAATGTTTGGAAACCAGTAAGTAAATGATAATTATTATTAGCATAGTTCTGGAGTTCCTTTATCTTCTGAGGAATCTTTACCTGTCAATTCATTCCACCCAGGAGAACCTAGAGCCTTGAAGATGACCAGCAGATATTCACTGAATATTACCATTTAGTATTCTTGATCTTTAAACATTTCCTATACAGATAGGTTTTTTTTTTTCCCGAAAGAGTATAAACCAGTAAGAGAAATAAATAAAAAGTTCATCAGCTGTGAATCCTAATTTCATTTTTTTAATTCACATATGTTATGATTTTGAAGTCTTTAGCTTCTTCCCTCATTCTATCTAGCCCAATCATCTGATTCATAAATCTAAAATGAAATGCTGTATCTCAATATCACAGCTTGCTTGCAGAGAAGTAAATGATAAAGACTACTATAAGAACTCAATTTTTAATAGGGAGCTATAATTACTGATGGAATCAGGTTGTTGAAAAGGACATATAGCATACTAAGTATTTTCATTACTCATATTAATCAAAGTTGGTCTTAAATATTTCAGTGACTCTGAAAGTTCTGTTGACAATTAAGTTTAAAAATAAGCAAATTTCTTTCATAGTGAGGACCCATACCACCCCAAGGAATCTCTTAAATATAACCTTTTAACAAGTGTGTGTGTTTAAAAAAAAACCTTTTTAACGATATTCTGTCCCCTACGTTGGAGTAGGCATATGCAGGAAATAACAGATATAGGTTACTTGATTGTGTGGTGCTTATATTCTGTTGGGAAGAAGATACTAGAAAGAGCAGTAGGAATCAGTGGCTGAGGAATCAGTTATGGGAGTGCATTGTTCAGATCTTCTCTCAGGACAGAGTATCCATGCTGAGGTTGCTTTCTCCTCACACTCCTTTAGCTAATAACCCAGCAAGGTGGGGGTACTTAGGCCATTTCACTGCCCAATGTGACACTCATCTAGTGGGAAGATTTTGCTCTGGGGCCTCCCATCAGTAGGAGAAAACCATCAAGGCTTTCTCTGAGCTGCACTATACTCTGAGGTTCCTATTTTCCAACCCTCCTTTCTCCTTTCCTTTCACAGAAGTCAAACCTGCATTAGGATCTGAAGGCTCCTTCCACTCTCCTGTACCTTCCCTCTTTATTTTTCATAAATGTTTCATTTAATAAATCTTTTGTGTGACTAATTCCATCCTGGTGTCTGTCTCTCAGAGGAAATGCACTGATACAATATACAAATAAGCATTAAAGTAAATGCTCCTTAGATTGGAGTCCCAGTTTTATAGGGATATTAAAATCATAATGGAATCGTTTAGTTCTTTTCAAAGGGCCTAATGAAAACCATATGTTTAACCTGACTAGTTCTGCATAAATTATTATTTATAGTTACAATTAGTTCGCTAGAAGAAAAATGAAGTGCTCAATGTTTTGGGTTGCCTTCCTATCCACAACCTTGTTTTTAGAATGGATTTTCCCCTTCAGCTTTACAACCCCTTAGCCTTAGTCACAGGTGGTTGGACCAAGGGCCCTCCAGTCCCTGGAAAGACAGTCCTTGTCCTAAGCTTAGATAATAACATTTTCTGTGGGAAGAATATGTACAGTAAACACAAAGATTGTAGCATATGCGTGGTATATCCTATAGCTGGAAGAACTTACAGATGTGTGTTAGATTGTTGGTTTGAGTTCTATACAAAAGGATGACAATCATGAGGAAAAAGATTAAAAGCAGAGAAGAGACAATAAAGACCTGAGAGAGAGAACAACCTTGTTTTCCTTTTCCATTTCAATCTCAAGTCACTAAGTTCTGCCTGTATATGCTCTATTAAGTGTCATAGGAACCTAACAAAATGTTAAAATGATTAGGGTATAAGTCATAATTCAATGGTAGTAGAAGGTAAGCTTGAACTGATTAAGTGGAGCAAGTTACATAAAGTAAGTGAATCCAAGGATGGGATGAAAAGTGTGAAATGTATACTAGAGATAACATGGAGTCAATGAGATCCAGAGATCCTCTCAGGAAGTAGGCAAATTAAATTATATAAGTTAAATTATATCCCTATAAGTCAAAGATGTTTATTCTGTTCAACAGATGATGTAAACATTGTTGGTGTTCTAAAGTCCTAGTCATCTAGGACCTTATATAATGGCAAAATGCAAGTGCATTTACACTGCACTTATAAATCAACCGAGTCAAGAGATAATACAACTGGTTTTAGGGAGGAACTTCACAGAAGAAAGAAATGTCATTTCTTTGGTGTTATTGAGGCAGAAAATGTTTGAAATAGATATTTAATGATAAATACTGATTTTATAGACATTCTGCTAGAGGAGACTGCATGAACAAAGTAGTAAGAAACATATGGATGAGAGTTAAGCAAAGACTAATTGTTTTGATTAAAACATTGGTTCTACACAGTAAGTGGCAAGGCAGGTATAGTCTATTTTATGGAGGGTCTTGATGTTACCATTAAAGACATCCTGAAATAAAAATTGACAAAACTTGATGACTGCTTGTAAATGGTGGACCAAGAAGAGGGAAGATTAAAAAAAGTTTCTAGCTAGAAAGGTTGAAAAGTGGAAGTCCAGGGGCACCTGGATAGCTCAGTCAGTTGAGCATCCGACTCTTGGTTTTGGCTCAGGTCATGATCTCACGGTGATTGAGCCCCACATCGGGCTCTGTGCTGACAGCATGGAGCCTGCTTGGGGTTCTCTCTCTTCCTATCCTTCTGCCCCTCACCCACTTGCACTTTCTCTTTCTATCTCAAAATAAATAAATAAATATTTAAAAAAAGTGGCAGTCCAATTAACTGAAATTGGGGAATCAGGTGAAAGAATAATTTTAGAGGAAGATTCAGCAGTGCAGATGTGAAATAATGAAACTTTAGGGCAAGAGTGGTAAGCCTGAGAGAGCTACATAGGCTTCCTAAAAAATTCAGTTAGGTTTCTTTTTCAATATCCAGCCCTCACTTTTAAGCATTCTTTCTCACCGTTTATTGCAGCCTCTGCCACTCAAGAGTCCCTATGCTTCCCACCTTTTATTTTATCTAATATAAGCCCTTTCACTACAGAGTGAATATATTTGTATAAATATCAAATTCTCCCAAGATTATTTATAGTTTAACCTTATCATTATTCCCTGTAAGGAATGTGAAATATCAGTGATCAAGCTAAGAGGGGTAAGCTTTGGCATATGAGGAAAGAACCCTCCCAACTCTGCGAAAATGAAACCATAAGACATCCTGCCAACTCTGCTTATTGTATACAGGGTATTCATGGCCTGTAACCTAAAAATATGGAGCAAGAGATAAATGTGGAGGTATAGATTGATATGTAGATTCAGGAGTTATCAACAAAAAAGAAAGGAAACTAATTCATTTATTCTGCAAATATTTATTAAATATTTGCTATGAACCAAGCCTTCTTCTAAATGGTTGGGATACAATAGTGAAAAAGCATAAAAATGCCCGCCCCTGAATTTTACATTCAAAAAGAGAGAAAGACAACAAAAATGTATTAAGAAGCAGTTAATGCAAACATTTATATGTAAATAATTCTATTCAAAATTGTTAAGTATGCTATACAACAGGAAAAGGAGATGGAAGGACTAAAGAGCAGGGAGGAGGGATGTAACTTTAGGTAGTCAGGAAGGTGCCATTAGAAAGGGAACATTGGAGCATATTTGCATGGGATGTGGTGATGAACCAGGTGAAAATCTAGAAGAAAAGGTGCTTTCTAGCAGAGAAAATACCAGTGTTGCCATCACATTGATAGATGGAAAGAGAGGTGAAGTGAAACAGAATTATCCCTGTTGCTACAGCTGGTCCTACGATTGTAAAAGGTATTCATCATTTTCCTCCTGCACCGCACATTGTACAATTCAGTAACCTTAAACAGGCACCACAGCTGGTCTGGATTGCTTGTTTGCCTTTTGGTGTGACCTAGACCATCCCCTAGAGTTTGAATCCTAAATCGTCCTGGCTTCTTGGGCCATTGCTGCAGCTGTCCATTTATTGTTATCACTGGGCACAGAAACGCCAAGCAATTCCCCAGTAAATGCTCTGGATTCCAGGCATAGGCCTCCCTGATCCCACTGCATAAGAGTAACACTTGCTCAGGTACATGACTAGAAGCAATTACCCTCTCCTTCTGATAGTACAGTTAGTATCAGTAGCATAAAGAGGCCAGGGTGACTAGGGTAGTAGAGCCCTTGCTAAGTCTACTAGCTGAATTGTTCTTGCTTAAAACTAGCACTTCTAATCAGCCCGAGCCTAAGGTCATGGTAATGAAAAGATACATTCTTTTATTGGTTCACTGCAAGTGAAAGTGGAAGAGGCAATCCTACTTCTACCTCTTGGTTTCCAGATCCATGTATTTAATCTATAGAAGGCAAAGTACCATATATAGACTGTTAGACCAATCCATACACTATATCCTGGAAGACAATCTGGAGAGTGCTGTCCCTAATTGGTGCATTACTTGAGCCTTTAACAGACCATTCCACTGCGCAACTTAGTCAACTGCTTCTAAGTAATGGAGTATATAATACTAGTGTATCCTATGCTGTGCAACTATCATTGCCTCTAATATACTTTAAGATATGTGCAGTGCTCTGCAGCAATATTTTATGGAATATCATGCTAATAGATCAGCTATTCTGTAGGCCCTCAGTTAGTGTTACTACACAGGGCTTGATCCCACAACCTAAGCCAAAATCAAGAGTTGGACGCTCAACCAACTTCATCGCCCATACACCCCCAATGTCAAAGTACATTTAAAAAACCTTTTCTACATTTATTGAGATGTTGGTATTCCACTACTAATGTGACGTATAGTATACAAAAATAATGTCTAATATTAAACCAACAAAGTATAATGGTATATTTTACTTTATTGTATAGATTAACTTTTTGTTATGTAATTGAAATTTAATCCTTAGCATTTTTATGTGCCTGTACTTATGCCTCTGTAGATATTTTTTTGGTAAACTTAACAGAACTTTTTATCAGACAAATAGATTAGATTCATTCCACTGGTTTCATAAAAATCAATTGTCAAGTGTACTATGTTTTGTGCTCATTTTCCTGAGATTTTGAAAGAATATAAAAGTGCATCGTGTTCTTTTTTATTGTCCTTTATTATTATTTAATATCATTTAAAATTTTTAATTATACTCCTTATCTAGCTATTAAATTTTGACTCAATTTTGAACACTTATTTTACAGAAAATGTAGTTAAAAAAAATTTTTTTAATGTTTATTTATATTTGAGACAGAGAGACAGAGCATGAATGGGGGGAGGGTCAGAGAGAGAGAGACACAGAATCCGAAGCAGGCTCCAGGCTCTGAGCTGTCAGTACAGAGCCCGATGCGGGGCTTGAACTCACGGACTGTGAAATCATGACCTGAGCCAAAGTTGGACACTCAACCAACTGAGCTACCCAGGCGCCCCCAGATATAATGGAGTTTAATGAAATTTTAAATAATTAATTGTTAGCATGCATTTGTATACTGTTATAATTAATAGCTATGCATATATATGTATTTTCTTCTCCATCTTTAGGAATCATGGTTACAAAATGGTGTATATATCTTAAAAAGTAATGATCATAATATAAGTAACACTTTGAGTAGTGCAGAGAAAAAAAGGGAGAAAGTGTTAGAAAATCTATTTTTAAGAAATATTTCATAGGTATTGATTTTGCATAAGGTATCTTTAAGTAGTTTAAAAATACAGATTCAAATGCATAATGCTTTTTACAATCCTTATGGTAGAGAGTTTTAAAGCAGCATGTATCTGATGTTTATTAATTTCATAAAAGAGAAAAGTTTTACTTACCCTTATCTAAATCCTGTCTCCCATATACCCTTTTTCGTCCTTTGGGGTAGGAAGGATGTTACTAGATGATTGACAATATCACCATCTATTCCATTGAAAGGTAAAGCCTCTTCTTGTACAGGGCTGCAGACTGATCTTTTGGCCTCAACCACAGTCATACAAGAGGGTGGCAGCAATATAGTTTCCATAAGTGAGGCAACAACAGTGCAATTTCAGTGGGTCAATAAAAAACTTGGTTCATCTTTTTTCATACTGCTCATTGATATTCAAATAATGTAGCATTCAATCTTATTCTAAGATCATTTTGTTATAGAAAAATATACATCAGTATGTTAACAGTAGTGATATCTGAATTTTGTGTTTCCAGAATGTTTTATTAACTTTTGCTTTCATTATTGATATCTTTTACTTTTCTATGATTATTGCATATGACTGTGTATTAAAACATTAAGGAGAGATATAATATGAGCAAAATACTACTGGAAACATATCTACTAAAATATATACAACCTGAAAAGTTAAATTATGGTTATTCTTTTCTTTCTCCTCTGCTAAATGTTTATATACTTTTAAAAATAGTAGTTAGAAAAAAGTCAGTTTTTTACAAAAATGACTGGAGAAACATCTACCAAAGATGGAATGAATGTGATAAGTTGATATGGCGGAGAGAAAGAGAAAAATATCACATTCTACTCTGACCAGCAACCTTCCTACTCTGAAAAATTTTAAGCTTTCTGTATCCTGAGCTTTTGCTCATGATGTCCAGTGTTAATGTCCCATTTTACTTTGTGTTTGAATGTTATTTTTATTGTTGTTTTTCCTAACTCCCTGTCTTTTTATTTGTATTCAATTTTGATGATATCAGGTTCCCAAACTCTCTATAAACACTGCTCACTTGATAAGGTTTTCCTTTTCCAATTTATTTATCACTGTTACTTTACAATCATATCAGATAAGGATGAATCTTTGATACTTTCCAAGCAGAGTATTTTTGGGGATTATGGCAATTAATCAATTAGCAATTGAGCAGTCTTGTTATAAATAATCTCAAATTCATTGTAAAATATGAGTTTATTGAAAAAAAATAGAGTTTAAAATCAGTGTTTATAATAATGCCTGGAGGTAAATAAGTGGTAAAATCACTGATACATGACTAGGCAGGCAAGCTTCTTCTATAAATTTACACTTAAGAAGTGGTTAACCAAGCTGTTTTCATGTATTGAGGAATGTGGGTCATTTAAAGAGGAATTAACTGTTTTCTAAAATCAATAAATTATGGAATGATGAGAAGATATTTTGTAGTGTCCTCCATGGGCACATTAATGCTTTTCTAGAGACTGCGTAATTGCTTTGCTCAATTATTTGAAGACAAGATTGGAATGCCTCCTTTGAATGGAAACCAAATTAGAACTGTGTCAAACTCCACAGCAGCCAATCTCCAGGGGCTTTTGTGCAATAGTCTCTTCTTGGATTCCTGCAATGTTCCATTTGCAGCACTTAAATTGATTCCATTTAGGAATCTTTCAGAAATCAAAGATGATTGCTCATGTATTTCTATAATTTTAGCCACTATATACAACTGTGGATTAGAAATTGTCACCAGATTAAGTTTCTCCCTCTCTCTATCATACATACATGTATGTTTATATATACCCAAAATATGTGTTTGTATATTACATAATGTACATATGTATAATAATTATATAACATATAAAATTTATAATATGTATAAATTTTTTTAAAAATATACAATATATATAAATTAGACAAAAAAAGCACTTTTTTTTCAGATGGAACTGCTTTCACATTTATTTTTTGTCCTCTGATCACTAGAATCAAATATAAGAGACAGAGATGGGGCACCTTGTCCAGCTTTCTAGTTGTAGCAAGACCAGCCATAGTTTTTGTTTGTTTGTTGTTTGTTTTTACACAGGACCTACTGAAAATAGCAAAGAATTTTGGTGGGGATAATTGAAGCTCATCCCATAGCTTTGTACAATTAACTTTATATAATTATACTTTAAGGGCTACAAAGTATAAACAGTGGGGTGGTCACTTTCTATTTCATCTTAAAGAAGAGACAACCCATCTCCAGTGAGATCAAGAGAATGGTTTCTGTTCTGGATTTCTTATTCAGACTTATCTTAAAGTATTTATTTTTGAGAGAGAGAGAGAGAGAGAGAGAGAGAGAGAGAGAGAGAATCCCAAGAAGGCTCCATGATGTCAGCACAGAGCCCGACATAGGGTTCTAACTCACAAACCATGAGATCATGACCTGAGCCAAAACCAAGAGTCGGACACTTAACCTACTGAGCCACCCAGATGCTTCTCTTATTCAGACTTTTAAACAATCTTCCCATATGTTCCAGGGATACTCGATTCTATCTTGAGAATACTGTTTCTAGACTCAGTGCTTTCATGCTTATTTTTACACTTGCTTTCAGTTCAGAGTCTGCATCGTTTAATTTTTATGGAAGCTTTGGCTTTCCTCTTGTAAGCTCTGTAAATGGTTGGTTTTATCAGTTGGTCCATGGTGCTGCAGTTCTAGGAATCTCTCTACTACCTTAGTACTAACTGCTATAATGCATTCCCTTTGCTTTGGTCATTATTCCGTGAGAACTGTTGTGTTCAGGGGTTATTTTAAGTTCATACTAGAGGGGCACACTAGTTTTTACTTAGAATCCTAGCTGAAAATCTTTTTTTTTTTTTTTCTCATTGAGGAATGCCTTGATTAAAACATAATTCCTGGTGGCAGCAGGTCAGGGTGGTGTTGTCTATGCCCTTCTCATATATGCTGTTGTGAACCACCAGTCTCGCTGGTCTGGTGACCAAAACTGAAGTGAGGACACCAAAAACACAGCCTAGTCCATATAGATAAAACCACCAGACTGCCACTTAGCTCTTAGAAGCAATACTTAATGATAAAAACACAATGCAAGTGAGACATGGCACCCATATAGGGCAGCAAGTGATCAGGTATGAGGGAGTGTGCTCTAAATGGCTTTGTGTATAGGTACACGAGGGGAATATGTGCACAGGGCAGGGAGGAAAAGAGAATGCCAATCTTGTTTTATCCTGTTCCTGTAAGCACTGACTACTCTATTGGGATGGAATTGAGTAGAAATCTAGGGGCATCAAAGAACCAGGAATAACTGAGAAAAACAGACACTAGCAAAACCAAAGCATGCTGACAGATTAACTTATGAAAGTTGTTAAAATTTAAGTACTCTTTTGAAGGTCATCTAATAGGGGATGCTCTTTTAGTTGTGAAAATCAGAAAATTTACCATGGAAAGAAAATGAAAATAAGGCTATTATAAAAAACATGAATGCAACTTACAGAATCTAAAGGCTTCCAGGAAAGTACAGTTGGGTTTCTTGGGATGTACATTTGGAAACCACAAAACTAGGCTACTTTTTCATCTCTCAGGGCTATGTAATACTTCTCTGCTTATTGTCTTCCAGGTGAAAATGTCAAGTAATTTACTCAGGGCCTTCTACCTCCTCCCTCACTACTCTAACGTTACACACCCCATCTCTATATTTATTATATATTTATATATAATATATTCATATATTTATATATAATATATATATTCATATATATTTATATGAACAGATAAAAAAGAGTAAGGAGATTGAATCAGTAACTAAAATCCTCCCAATATAGAAAAACCCAGGACTAGGTAGGTTCATTGGTAAAATCTACCAAATATTTAATGAATTACCAGTTCTTTTCAAACCCTTCAAAAAATCTGAAGTGGAGATTATATTCCCAAACTCATTTTATGAGGCCAGCATTACTCTGATACCAAATCCAGACAAGGACACTATAAGAAAAAGAAAACTACCGACCAATATCCTTAATGAATTTAGATGTAAAAATTATCTACACAATATTAACAAATTTAATTCAGCAGCTCATTAAAGAGATCATGCACCATGATCAAGTGGGATTTATCCCTGGCATACAATGATGTTTTAACATACAAAAATCAATAAATGTAATATACTATATTAATAAGGAAAAAAAGATAAAATCATGATCATCTCAATAGATGCAGAAAAATTTTTTGAAAAAATGCAGCATCTTTTTGTGATAAAAATTCTCAGCAAATTGGGTATCAAAGGTACATGCCTTGATACAATAAAAGACAAAATATTATAAGCCTACAGCTAATATCATACTCAAAGGTAAAAGCTTGGAAATTTGTATAAGATAAAGAATAAAACAAAACTGCCCATTCTTACCACTCCAATTCAACATAGTAGTGGAAGTCCCAGACAGAGCAATTAAGGAAGAAAAAGAATTTTGGGCAACTGAGTGGCTCAGTTGGTTAACGCCTGACTTCAGCTCAGGTCATGATCTCGCGGTCATGAGTTTAAGCCCTGGATCGGGCTCTGTGCTGACAGCTCAGAGCCTGGAGCCTGCTTCAGGTTTTATGTCTCCCTCTCTCTCTCTCTGCCCCTCCCCTGCTCATACTCTGTCTCTCTTTCTCTCAAAATCAAGTTAAAAAACAAGTAAAAATTAAAAAAAAAAAGAATTTAAAAGGCATCCAAATCAGAAAGAAAGAACAAAAATTATCTTTGCAGATGATATGATTTTAAATATAGAAAATCCTAAGGACTCCTCCAAAAAGGAACTAATAAATTTTGTAAAGTTGTAGGATACAAGATCAATATGTAAAAATCAGTTACCTTTCTATAAACTAATATTAAGAAATAAGAAACACGGGGCGCCTGGATGGCGCAGTCGGTTAAGCGTCCGACTTCAGCCAGGTCATGATCTCGCGGTCCGTGAGTTCGAGCCCCGCATCAGGCTCTGGGCTGATGGCTCAGGGCCTGGAGCCTGTTTCCAATTCTGTGTCTCCCTCTCTCTCTGCCCCTCCCCCGTTCATGCTCTGTCTCTCTCTGTCCCAAAAATAAATAAAAAACGTTGAAAAAAATTAAAAAAAAAAAGAAATAAGAAACAGAAATTAATAAAGCATTCCCATTATAATAGCCCCAAAAAGAAAAAAATACTGAGGAACAAATCTATCCAAGGAGGGGAAAGATCTGTATGTTAGATACTATAAGATACTGATGAAAGAAATAGAAGAAGACACAAGCAAATGAATCAAAAGAATTAATGTTGTTAAAATGCCCGTACCACCCAAGGCCACTTATATTTAATACAATTCATATCAAAACTCCCATGGAATTTTTAACAAAAATAGAGAAAATAATCCTAAAATTTGTATGGAATCAAAAGATGCTGAATAGCTAAAGCATTCCTGAGGAAAAATCCCCAAAGCTTCAGGCATCACACTTTCTGATTTTATCCTATACTACAATGCTATAGCAATGAAACCTTAGCAAGGTGTTGGCATAAAATAGATGCATAAGCCAATGGAACATAATAAAGAGCCCAGAAGTGAATCCTTGTATACATGATCAACTAATATTTCACAAGAGAGCCAAGGTTTAACAATGGGGAAAGATAGGCTGTTCAATAAATGGTCTTGGGAAAACTGGATAACCATCAGAAAGGAATGAGGTTGCAACCTTATCTCATACCACTGACAAAATTAATTTGAAATGGATTACAGACTTAAATATAGGACCTGAAACCATAAGACTCCTCAAAGAAAATATTTGTCTTGGCAACAGATTTTTGGATATGACACCAAAAGTACAACCAATAAATAAAAAGTCAGTAAATGGGACTACATCACACTAAAAAGCTTCTGCACAGCAAAAGAAGCAATCAACAAAATGAAAAGGCAACCTATGGAATGGGGGAAAATATTTGCAAGTCATATATCTAAGGGATTAATATCTAAATTTATAAAGAACTTATACAACTAAATACCAAAAAACAATTGATTAAAAAATAGGCAGAGGAACTTGAATAGTCATTTTCCCCAAAAAGATATACAAATAACCAACAAGTATAGTAAAAGATGCTCAACATCATTTATTATGAAAATGCAAAAAACCACAATGAAAAATTACCTCACAGCTTTTAGAATGACATTTATCAAAAACAAGAGATAAGTGTTGGTGAGGATGTGGAGGAAAGGGGAACCCTTGTGGTTGGTGAAAATGTAAATCAGAGCAGCCATTATGGAAAACAATATGGAGGGTCCTCAAAAAATAGAACTACTATATGTTCTAGCAGTTCCACCTCTGGGTATATAACTAAAGGAAATTAAATCATTAATTGGAAGAGATATCTGCACTCCCATATTCATTGCAGCATTTTTCACAATAGCCAAGATAAGGAAACAACCTAAGTGTCCATGAAGGGATGAATGGATGAAGATGTGAAATACACACACACACACACACACACACACACACACACACACACAGAGTGGAATATGACTGAGCTATGAGAAGGAAGGAAATCCTGGCATTTGAAACAACATTGATGAATCCCGAGGGCATAATGCTAATGAAATAAGCCAGACAGAAAAGTACAGATACTATATGATATCACTTATATGTGAAAGCTAAAAAAGCCAAACTCAGAAACAGAGTAGAATGATGGCTACCAGAGGCATGGGAGTGGAGGAAATGGGGAGCTATTGGTTGGAGAGTACCAACATCCAATTATAAGACAAATAAATTCTGGGGATTTAGTGTACAGCATGATGATTATAGTTAATAATACTGTGTTATATACTTGAAAGTTTATAAAGAGTAGATTTTAAGTGTTCTTACCACAAGAAAGTAACGGTATTATGTGACATGATGGAGGTATTAGCTAAACCTATGGTAATGGGTTTATGGTGGTAATAATTTTGCAATATATAATGTATCAAATCAACACATTGTACACCTTAAACCTACACCATGTTGTATGTCAATTATATCTCAATAAAGCTGGAAAAAAAGAACATTATGATATTGGTACATTTTGTCAGAAAACAGGGAAAAGGTACTAATGGATGTAGGACACCTGAATCCTTTATAACACTGCTTTTCAGGATTAGAATTTTTCACAGATTCATGTTCACTAAAATCACCAGGTAGGGGCGCCTGGGTAGTTCAGTCAGTTAAGTGTCCAACTCTTAATTTTGGCTCAGGTCATGATCTCACAGTTTATAAGTACGAACCCTGCGTCAGGCTCCAGGTTGACACTGCAGAACCTGCTTGAGATCTCTGTCTCCCTCTCTGTCTCTGCCCCTTCCCTTCTCGTACTTGCTCTCTCTCTCAAAATAAATAAATAAACCTAAAAATAAATAAATAAACAAACAAATAAATAAATAAAATCACCTGTTAGAGCAAGCTTTTACACATAGAAAGTATACAAAACTACCAATGCTAGGTAGAGTCGTCTTAACAAAGATCATAATTTAATTAGTTTGTGATGGTATTTTGTTAGTGATATATTTTTTTTTAATTTTTTTTTCAACGTTTATTTATTTTTGGGACAGAGAGAGACAGAGCATGAACGGGGGAGGGGCAGAGAGAGAGGGAGACACAGAATCGGAAACAGGCTCCAGGCTCTGAGCCATCAGCCCAGAGCCCGACGCGGGGCTCGAACTCATGGACCGCGAGATCGTGACCTGGCTGAAGTCGGACGCTTAACCGACTGCGCCACCCAGGCGCCCCAGTGATATATTTTTAAAACTACACTGTAGTTGAGAATTATTGTATTGGAATCCAAACTTAAAATGTTCCGCTAGCATTTGCCAAATTAGTTTGACCTTGTTTGCCTGGCATCTACAAAACACCCGTGCAGTGACTTGCACTCATTATTTTCTTCCTATGGCTTATTTTGCATTTATAGTATTTTTGTGTGTTTAGCATATTTGAAAGTTTTACAGTGAAATTTTAAAAAATGACAATAACATAATGGGATTTTTAGTATATGTTTTAGGAAGCCCAATATATTTTATTTCATTTTTAACTGGACCCACCAACTGTACTGTTCCTATTTTCCTTTTCTCCTGAAAAAAGAAAATATAATTTACATTAATATGGCAAATTGAATTTTTACCATTCATTTAATTTTGTCTTATTATCCTATAATTCTAAAAGCTTTGGCTGGCAGCTGGAATCTGTTCATAAATGTAGCCATGTCAACTAGATGTATTGCTCAAAGGTGCACTATGGCATGGCTTTTTAAGTAAGAATAATAGTTGTAAATGTTTTCCTTATTGCTGATTACTAAATATAGATAACTCCAGACTGTCCAAAATTTATCCTAGAGTCCGAAAGATGGGACTGAGTCAATCTACCGTTAACACCTAGAATCCTCAGCTATCATTGTGAGTCAGTAATGCAGAATTGATTAGATTATAAACTCTTGTGTTGGGTATGTGTGATCAGCTCCTAGCTCTGCTACTTACTCTCTTTTGTTTCTGGTTGTTTTCATTCTTTTGGTGCTTCTCATTCCTCACTTATAAAGTTAGGGTAATTATAACTATCTCATGCACAGGATTGGTCGTGTTCAGAGCACATAGTGAGTGCTAAATGAGTTAGCTGTTACTTGATTAATATTTTTGATGTGGGCTTCTTTCATATTCAGGTTAGACATATGTGAAGTACCCTAACCATGTTAGTGAAAGGGAATCTCTAGTGGATCCATTTTTTTCCGTCTGTCTCACAGTAAAGTGTGACCTGTCACAGAAGTATTGATAATATATGCTATTTTTATCTATACACGATACAATTTATTAAACACCTTCACTAGTTGGTAATAGCATCAGAAACTGTACCCATTTTACCCAAATTGTCTTATTATGAAAAAAATTCATCAAAGATTCCAAATAATAATTACAACTATAATTCTCTCATTTGAAAAGCCTCCACTGGTATATATTGAAATTATATAAATGATTGTAAATCAAGAACACATTTGCCTCTGGAAAGATTTGTATCAGTGTGTTCAAAATGGTTTTCTGTAGGTAGATATTATGGGTATTTTAAATTTTCTTCTTTTGTCTTATTTTTATTTTATCATTACTCTAAAGTAAATAATTATTTTTAAATAAAAATGACTTTAAATTAGTAACACATTACCTTTATCTTGATATTTTTTTAATATTAAAATTGTATTCACACTCAAAATTCATACAATTTTGAAATTATAATCTCAAAAATGTAATTCAAAATTCACATAAGGAAACTTTAAAATTTGAAAATCATTGTGGAAGATTTTAACACATATATATTACTAAATAATACAACAAATAGAAAAATCAATGTTGAATATGAAAGAATTTTATGATTCAAAAAGAACACTAGAACAAGTGATTATGGAATATATACTATTTTTTAGTACATATAGGATAATTAGAAAAATTGAATATATATTACATCACAAAGTTAGTCTCAACTTTTTTTTCTTTTTTTTTATTTTAATTTTTATTTTATTTTATTTTTTTTTATTTATATATGAAATTTATTGTCAAATTGGTTTCCATACAACACCCAG
>NW_024412403.1:57780742-57848262 GCF_014898765.1 Herpailurus yagouaroundi
CTGGGTGTTGTATGGAAACCAATTTGACAATAAATTTCATATATAAAAAAAAAACCTATTACAATCAATTTATATTAAAATGGATTTCTTGTAGATACTTTGGGGAACATTTTTATTCAGCACACCTGATAAGTTCTCTTTTTAAATTGGTATATTTATACTAATAATTAAAGTGATTGTTGATATAGTTGAATTAATTTCTACAAAGTTTGTAACTTTTCTGTTCACTATGTTTTGTCTTTTTTCCCCTGCCTTCTCTGGTTTTAATAGAGCATTTTATACCACACATTTTATTTATCTTCTTAGCATATCAGTTATAGTTTTGTTTCACTTTTTTAGTAGTTGTTCTAGAGTTCACACTATACATTTCCAACTAAGCCAAGTTCATATTCTAATAATTCTGTGTTGTTTCATGGTTAGCCCAGATACTTCATACCAGTATTCTCAATTCTTTTCTCCCATCCTTTATGACACAGATGTCTTTCATTTCATTTATCCATATGCTATAATGCCCAGTACTTAAAACAAAATGTTATCTTTTAGGAGTAAATGGGTGGCTCAGTCAGTTAAGTGTCTGACTACTGATTTTACCTGAGGCCATGATCTCATGGTTCTTGGGATCCAGCCCTGTGTTAGGCTCTGAGCTGATAGTGTGGAGCCTGCTTGGGATTTTCTCTCTCCCTCTCTTTCTGCCCTTCACCTGCTCATGCTGTCTCTCTGTCTCTAAATAAAAAAGCAAAGAAACATTTTGTTTAAAAAGTTATCTTTTAGATCAACTAATGATGAGAAAAATAATTTTATCTTACTTTTAGTTATGTATTTATTCCTCCTATATCCTTCCTTTCTTCATACATATCTGAATTTATGACCTGTATCATTTTCCTCTTCATTAAGAACTCGAAAATTCCTTCATTTCTATTTTTCTGAGAAACGCTTTAATTTTTCCTTCATTTTTGAATGATAATTTCATGTGATATAGTATTTTAAGTATTTCTTCCTTTTTTTCCCCCCATCAGTACTTTATTTCCACGTTCTTCTTGCTTACATAGTTTCTGACAGGAAGTCTACTGTAGTTCTTATGCTAGTTCTTTTTTTGTTTGTCCTCTTTCAGGATTTCACTCTTTGTTTTTGATTTTATGCATTTTAATATGATATGACCAAGTGTTTTGTTTTTGTTTTTGTTTTTGTTTTTATCCTGCTTAGTATTTTCTGAGCTTCTTGGATGTATGGTTTTACATATGTCATTAATTCTGGACAATTATTGGCCATTTTTACTTCAAATATTTATTCTTTCTCATTTGTGTTTGATGTAATACTTGATACATTAGAGTTTAAATCTGCCATAGAGTTACTTGTTTTCTGTTTATTCCTTCTATTTTTCACTCCTTTATTTCCCATTTTCTTTTCCCCTGTGTGTTGTTTTTATTTTGAAATATCTATAGAATTTGAAGCTATCTCTTTCCATGCTTTCTTTTTTTTTTTTTATTTAGTGGTTTCTCTAGAAATTACACAATAAATATATAACCTGTCACTGTCTTTTACTACCAACATTTTGGTAGTGTAACTGGAATGTAACAGTCTTGCTACACTTGAAATCATTTTACCCTCCACCTTTTATGACATGATTGTCTTTAAGGTTAAGTCCATATTCATAGAGAACCACATCAGATAATGCTATTTCTCTCATTAAAAAAAAAAAAACCCTCAAGGGGAGAATTATAGCCTATTGTGTTTGGCCTTTTATCTACTCTTTCCATTCCACTATTTCTTCTTCATACTTGATGCTCCAGGTTTTCTTCTATTATTATTTCCTCTCTGTAGTACTTTCTTTAGCATTTTTGTTTATAGCAGGTCTGCTGGTGACAGATCTCTCAGTTTTCCAAAGTCTGAGATTGTTTTTATTTCTGCTATGTTCCTGAAGGATATTTTCTCTAGATATAGAATTTGAGGCGGTCAGTCTTTTTTTTTTTTTTTTTTTCAGTACGTAAAAAATATTCAGCAACTTCCTTCTGCTCTCTATGGTTGCTAATGAAATCCTCTGTTGTCACTCAAATTGCCATTTCCCTAGAGGTAATACATTACATCATTTTTTACTATTTTCAAGATTTTTTTCTCTGTCTTTTGTTTAGAAAAAAATGTTTTATTTTGAAGTGTCAGTGTATAGACTTCTTTAGATTTTTGATCAAATTTGGAAAGATTTCATATTCATTTTTTTAATCACTTTATTCAGTCACCTACTGTTACTCTTCGGTACTCTGATGACACAAATATTTTATCTTTTTTTTACACGAATATTACATCTTCTATAATGGTCCAAAAATTGTTGAGTATTTGTTAATTTTTTTTAAATTTATATTTTCCTTGCATGTTCAAATTTCATTTTTAAAATATTTTTTAATGTTTATTTATTCTAGAGAGAGAGTGTGTGAGAGAGAGAGAGAGAGAGAGAGAGAGTGAGAGAGAGAGAGAGAGAGAGAGAGAGAACATGAGCAAGGAGCAGAGAGAGATGGAGACACAGAATCCATAGCAGGCTCCAGGCTCCCAGCTGTCAGCACAGAGCCTGATGTGGGGCTCTAAGTCACAAACTGTGAGATCATGACCTGAGCTGAAGTCGGATGCTTAACCAACTGAACCACCCACGGGCCCTGAATCTTTTTTTTTTTTTTTTTTTTTTTTTGAGAGAGAGTATGAGTAAAGGAGGGGCGGAGGGAGACGGAGAGACAAAATCTTAAGTAGGCTCTATGCCCAGCACGGAGCTCAATCTCGCAACTGTGAGCTCATGACTTGAATCAAAATCAAGAGTCAGATGCCTAACCAACTGAGCCGTCCAGGCTCCCCCAAATTAGATCATTTTTATTGATCTGTTTCCCAGCTCAGTGACAATTTCCTTTGTCATTTCCATTGTCCTATTAAATCCATCTGATGAGTTCTTCATTTCTATTACTTTATTTCCAGTTTTGAATTTCAATTTGGTTCATCTTTATATTTCCTTTTTTGAGAGAGAGCGAGAGAGAGAATTTTATTTTCATCTGTTACAAGAGGGTCTGTAATTTTGGGGGGTACATTTTTTTGATAATTGTTTTAAAATCCTTCGTAAATAATTTCATCATCTGTATCATTTTGATGTTGAAACCTCTTGATTGTTTTCCTCATTTTTTTGAGATGTTCTTGCTTTTTGATATGACAGGTGATTTGGGATTGTGTTTTGCACCTTTTCTGAGTTAGTTATATTTTGTTTTTTCAGTATACCTGTTTGGGTTCAGAATTCATGTCCTGGCCTAATTTTACAGCCCATGAGTCAAATAGCCATTTAATTTCAAAGCTTTTGCAGTGCTATTTTGATAAACACCACTTGTGTGCTATCCTGCCAATCCAAAACGTGGGAAATATTACACAGTGTGGCCCGGTTTTCAAAACTTATATTGCATTACTTCTGTTTGCTTCCTGAATGGCTCAGACTTATATGTAGATCCATTTGACCTGTTTGTTTTCTTCCTGGATCCGCCCTGATTACTTAATTAACAACAAGCCTAGTCCTCAACCATATACACATTTTTCCACAGTTCATTTCATTAATAAAATATAATATCCTGTTATGGCACTATAAAGAGACTCAAAGAAGTGAGATTAATAAAAGATGTTAAGATGATATCAGGAAAAGCCTTAAGGAGAAAGTAGAATTGTTGTTTCTTTAGGTATTGGGAAAGGAGTGGGACCCTGATTTTTAAGGATCCCATGGGAGCCCTTAAAATGTGGATGTAGCTGATCCACAGAACAGTGTTCTAAAATACAGAGATAAAGAGAAAGTAGAGGAGGAGAGAGAGAGAAATAGATAGAAATTGAGTTTATCTAGTTCAATCTTTACAATGTTGTGAAGGTACTATAATTATGGCTATGATTAATCAGATTTATAATCTTCTCATTTTGTATATAATATGACTATTGCTAAAAACATTAAGTAATGACTAGATCATAACAGAACACAAACATAGACTTATAATTCAAAATCCTATACTTTATTAGGATTCTTTGGATGTGGGCAGTTGACCAAGCATTAAAGCATTGCAACCATAACTTTTATTAACAATAATAGAAATAACCGAGGCAGGGCCTGATTCTCTGAGGTTTTGGAATGCCAGAATAAGAAATTTGGATTTTGTTGAATCCAAACTGGGATCTACTGAATCATTCTAAACGTGAGAGTGACTCAAAGCATCTCCTTAGAAAGACTGCTCTGATACAGAGTATATGATAGATGGGGGCACTGACAAAGCCAGACAAGAGCACAGTTAGTGAAATATTGCAGGCATCATTGGAATGTAGCTTTTGATATGCTATCCCTATGTGGAATCCATTGGGGTACAACACTATTTTAGGAAAGGATTACTGACTTACATAAAGCAAACTATCTGTAATGACATAAATAGAGATTAAAATGATATGGACCACAAGTTCCCCTTCCAGAGGACATATGATCTTGTCCAGAAGGTATCAGCAGTGCCCCACTCAAGATAATCCAGAGATTAATTAACAGCTTTATGGAGGATTATCTTTTCCTTTCATCCTTAGAAATATCTAGTATTAGTCAAGGTTAAAGAGAAGTCACATGGATAAATATTGATTTGCTATAATAAGTACAACAGGTTATTTCTGGCCCTAACATATGTTGTATTCCTGTTTTTTAATTCCTTAATAATTGGGCTTAAATATCCATTTTAAAGAATATTAGCAAATATCCTCTAATTATTTTATCATTACCTATCATATAGGACATTACCTGATGCGATGATATCTTCTGAGCACATTAATAAACAAACTACCCTATAGGTCACAAAATAGAAAGTGATAGTTTATTACAGACCAGATCACAGTTTATTAAATCTGTTTCAAACTCAAAGCAAGAAGCAAGAGTGAGCGATGGGATAGACTAACACAGAATAGGTTATGCATGGTGGGGTAGAACCTGCTACATAAATCCTGTGTTTTGCAGTGTTCAGATGTACTGTCTCTCTTTCACTTGGCCACCATTCTCTTCTCTGCTGATGGTGTGATTTTGAGAATGAGAGTTTGAAGTATGTGCAAAGGATTCATAGAAAAAAGGTATCAGGGCCAATGACACACAATCGCTCTGTTAGAGAGATTCAGAGGCAAATATCTTGCCAGTTAGTCTGCTGAATAGCTACAACATTATCTGCCTTTCAAGGGTGGAGCATATCTGTGGCCATAGTACAACTATCCTAGGTGTCACCAGTGGGTGATAGATATAGGGATGAGATAGGGCTTAGCCCATAAGATACATTATCAATATGTGATCTTTCCATCTCTTTTTATCTTTCTGTGCTACTTATTTATTTCAGCATATGTTACAAGTATTCTTTCCATCTTTAGTATGTCCTATAGATTATTTATAACTCACTATATATAACTCAGCTTATGGATTCTGCCTATATCTCATATGCTTCCTGTTTATTCATTATCTGTATTTAACACATCGTGTGAGTTTTGCCTATATCTTGTAATCTATAAGCTTATTATGTTATCAGTTTTTTAAGTTACATTCATGTTATTTGTTTTCTTGTCCTCTATAGCAGAATTTAATATTTTTCAAATAATAAAAAATTCATATTACAGTTATTATACTACTGCTAATATACCACTGATTTTAAGAATAAGAGTTTCTCTGGGGCGCCAGGGTGGCTCAGTCGGTTAAGCCTATGACTCTTGATTTTGTCTCAGGTCATGATCTCATGGTTCGTGATTTCAAGCTCCACATTGGGCTCTGGGCTGACAATGTGGAGTCTGCTTGGGACTGTCTCCTTGCCACTCCCCAGCCCTCTCTCTCAAAATATAAATAAACATTAAAAAAATTTTTTTTTTAATAAGAGTTTTCTCAGAGCATACATTGTCCCACTAAAATATGTAAGTATCTGGGCCATTTGTTTACAATTCCAACTTGGCTTTAAATTTCCATTCATGTTAAGCATCACTTTGGATAAAAAAGCGTATGTCGATCTCTTTGATTAGTAAAAAATAGAAGTTATTGATTTCACATGTCATCAGCTCATTAAAAATATAATGTATATTCTATATTACCTACAACATTTTGTCTTTGGATTTTAAGGTTGCACAGTCAAAATAATTGGCCCAATGGCAAGTGAAAAACAAAATGACATGTCTGAAGTCTAAGCTTCAAGAAATTGTAATATAAAAAATGGCCATGACTATAAAATATACTAGTTTTACTCTGCCATATACAAGTATATTTTATACATTGAATCTACCCTCCCCCTATTTTGTATTATCCCTTTTTGTGCCTCGTTCTCCTTTTATCCTCAAAAGAATTGAGAGCATGACTGGCAATATAGAACTGTGTACCAAGGATAACTATCTTTCAAAAGTAATAGCATAATATTGACTTTTTAAAACAAAACAAAAAAAAAAAAAACCTGGAAGACATCTAAAAGACAACTAAAAACACACAAGGACAACTGAAAGATGGGAGTTCAGAATAAGAAAAATGATGCCAGAAGTTAGAACTGAGATATGAAAAGGTATTGTAAACAACAACAACCAGAAAAACGTGCATTAATGTAAACAATAGAAAGATTATAAATTTGTGAGGCTGAAAATGGAAGACCCAAAATATAGGACAAGCATTTCACATAAGTAGGGAAATGTGAAAATATTTTGAACAAACAAATAATAATGAAAATATAATATGTCAAATGTATTGGATGCATCCACAGCTTTAAATGTTCATATTTAGAGAGAAGAAAATCCTGAAATCCATGACATATGGTAGCATCTTAAGAAGCTAGAAAAAGGACAGCAAAGAAAATCAAATATAAGTAGAAATAAGGAAATAAGGAAGATTAAAGGAGAAACCAGTAAAATGGAAAACAAACAATGGACAAGATTTAAAAAGATTATTACCAGTTGGTTCAGATTACACAGGAGTTTTATGAATCCTGGATAACTCTAACACGAAAAGATTTCAATGTCATCATAGCACTAGGAAGACACAGTGGGGTGTTGATGATGCTAAGGATTTTTAACCTTTTTGATAGTGAACATATTGGTCAACTTAAGATGTGGGTAAGAAAATAATCAAGTTAAAACCTTAAGAGTTGCCCTTACAATATAATGGAAATGAAAAAATGACAGCATCATCGACAGTAGTAAAGAGGGGAAAATGGAATGAGAAAAATGTTTTAAATAAGAATAGTTTAATAAAACCAACAATTCCAGAAGAGTTTAAAAGATGAGAGAGAGAGAGAGACAGAGAGGCAGGCAGACATAAAAGTAGAAAATATAGAAAGCACAAATTAACAGTGTAGAAATAAATCTAAATATATCAATAATCATAATAAAAATGGGCCAACTCACCAATTAGGAAACTAAACTTCTCAGATAATTAAGATTTTAACACTTAGTAATGTAAATTTCATAAGAAATATACCTAAGTTTAAGGTAGTAAGAAATTTAAAATAAGGAGGCAGAAAAAACATCAAGAAAATGCTAAGCAAAAGAAGGCAAGTAAATAAAGGAAAAGTTACTTAGACAAAACATAATTTTGAATAGAAATTAAGTCAAAAAGCATTGACAGAAACACAGACTGTTATTATTTGTGGATAAGAGAGTTTCACTTACTAGGAAGAAATCCTAAAGTTGCCTGCAGCTGATAACATATCTCTAAGACATATATAGAAAAATTAAAATTGGCAAATCTCCTAAAACTACATGAAATTGCAACATGCCTTTCTCAGCAACTGATGTATGAAGTGGACAGAAAGTCAGTAAAGATACAGATTATTTTAACAACATAAACTAACAAAAGGTTATATCTGTATATCTGTAGTACCATAATAAACAAATACCTTCTTTTTAAACCAAGGCCATGAAGCAGATCTTAGTGATATTCAACTAATTTATAACATAGTGTATTCTCTGAGTACAATGCAGGTAACATAAATCAATAAGAGAATGAATAATAAACAGTTAATTAACAAATTAGGAGAGTAGAAGACATGCAATTAGAAAAGTTAATAAATCACCTTAATGGCTCATATGTAAAAAAAATCATAATAAAACATTTTAAAGGCTAATATTTAATCACAAAAATATCTAAATTTGTTGTGTAAAGCTAAAGTTCCCTACGTAAAAGCAACTATGTACCTTTAATTATTTTATATTAGAAAAGAAAAAAGGCTAAAATTGAATGACATCTGAAATCAGCAAATAAAAACAGAATAAACTAAATAAAATTTTTGTTAGTAAAATAATAAAGATGGGTCAATAGTAATGAAATAAGAAAAGAAAAATCTACTTTAGAAAGATCAACAAAGCTTTGTTCTTTTGAAAACTGATAAAATTAAGCTTTGGAAAAATTTATCAGACCAAAAAAAAAAAAAAAAAAAAAAAAAAAACCACAAGAGAGAAAGAGAGGAGATGTGAATAAATAATAGTAAAGTGGAAAATGGAATAAGTCTATTATAGATGCATAAGTTGGTAAAAAATTAAGGACAGCATTATGCCAATCAATTTGAGCTATGGGCAATATCACTTTATAGAAGAATATACTAAAACAGAATCAGAGAGAAATCTTTTTGTCCTTTTTTACTTTATAGTGTCAACAGTAGTTGAACACCTTCTCACAATGAAAAGACCAAGCCCAGATGAATTTATAGAAAGTTGTATTAAACATTCATATGGGAAATATTTTTTTATTTTTAAAGTTTTTTTTTAATGTTTATTTATTTTTGAGACAGAGAGAGACAGAGCATGAACGGGGGAGGGGCAGAGAGAGAGGGAGACACAGAATTGGAAGCAGGCTCCAGGCTCTGAGCCATCAGCTCAGAGCCCCACTCGGGGCTCGAACTCACGGATGGGAGATCGTGACCTGAGCTGAAGTCGGATGCTTAACCGACTGAGCCACCCAGGCGCCCCGGGAAATATTTCTTAAATAACACATATACTTTCAGAGAAGAGAAATATTAGCACCTTGAAATGCATAAAGAAGTAATGTATCATGGATAATTTTGGCTTATTCTAGCCAAATATCTTATATTAAAATATTTGTAAATATTTTAATGTCATTCAGCTCATTAATGGTTAAAGGATAAAAACTATGTCATCTAAGTAGGTTATATAAAAAATATATTGGAGAATATTTGTTTTTATTAATATTAATTAAAAAATTAGTTTGTTGGCAAGGAGCCAGATTATACCAGCCAGATTGACTCAGAGGAAAACAGGCCTTCTGGATTCTAGTACAGAGAAACTCCAGCTCTGGCTGCTAATGGTTCTGGCCCAGGCCTCATCCTAACCTTCACCTTCTTCATGGCTGGGGTGGCTGGCAGCATACCACTGAAACACAGGGATGTGCCAGAGAAGAGCAGGAGGCTGAGAAGTGATGTTTCTAGAGACCTCAAAGGGGGAAACCAAAGAAAAAGAAGCGAAGGGAAGACAGGTGTTTCTCGTTAGAAAAAAACAAAAGAGAAAAGAAAACAAAACAACCTTATCCTGAAGGAGAAGGTGGAATACAGGAAGAAATTAAAGAAATTAAAGCCCTGAAACTGAAGCATAGGAGATTTGGAGAGGGAGGTGAGGTGTGCTATTGAAGTCAGTGAGTTGTTGGGCCTGCAAACACCAGGCGTGGCGGTATAGACACCCCATCACACTGAACACAGTGCAGTAGTGTTGGCGGCTGGAGCTGTGCTTCCCAAGGTGTGATCCACAAAAGGCCAGCAGCAGATTTACTTGGGGCAGTGCTCCACATGCACATTCCAGGTGCCTCCCCTTCCCTCTAAGGTGAGGGAGTCTAACTACAGAGGAAAGAAGGATCTCAGGGTCACGTGCTTGTGTAACAATACCCAGGCTGATTCTCATACCCTTAAATGTCCATAAGCCTTGACCTAGATATCCCAGTGCAAGCATGGCTCTTCTTTTCATCCATCTTATTTGAGGTGATAGCATGGACAATAAATGTCAGGAAATTGAGGAGGGGCAAACAGACATTACCCAGTTTCTCAAGTTATCCAATGACTTAAAGTTAATTTTTTTTTAATTTTCTGGTTATTAATTCTGTTAGCCTTTTTTGTGCCTCTAGAGCTTAAGATATCTATGTGGTTTGATATCACACTTCAGATTGTTTTTTTTTTGAAAATTATTTATAGTTATAGGACATACAAATGTGGAATATTTATATAATTCTTACTCTGTAACATCTGGACAGATTTTTTTAATGGAAGGATAATACAAGAGAGATTCAGGAACTATTATAAATTGCTGTAGTACTGTATTTATACATTACTTAAGAATCAAGAAAGCCTGAAATTAAGTACCGTTCACATAATTTGCTTTATAAAACATCCTTTAAGGTTAATGAAGTGGATATAAACACAAATGATAGGGGTGTTTTATTGGGAAAATAAATTATTTCCCGGGGGAAAAAGTGTATTTTTTAAACAATTATTTCTGTATTTTTTTTAGTGTTTATTTAATTTTGAGGGACAGAGAGGGAGAGAGAGACAGAGTGCAAGCAGAGGAGGGGCAGAGAGAGAGGGAGATACAGAATCCAAAGCAGGCTCCAGGCTCTGAACTGTCAGCACAGAGCCCAAAACGGGGCCTGAACCCACAAACTGAGATTATGACCTGAGCTGAAGTCAGATGCTCAACTGACTGAGCCACCCAGGTGCCCCCAAAAATGTATTTTTTAAATTAAAGAGATTTTATAACAATATACCAGGGCAAGAGGATGAATGAAAAGTAGCTACAGATATTAAAAACATATTTGATAAGTGTTTACAGGGGAACACAGTTGCCACTGTGTTGGCACTTAGTGAGAACCACTGAGTTCCCACATTTATGGGAATTTAAAATACAAGTAGGCAAAAATGATGATACTCTTGCTCTATTTCTGTGCTGGTGAGGAAAGTCAGTCTGCAGTGTGGTGTGCAGTTCCTAGAGCTGCACTTTCAAGTGGGCATATGCAAGTCAGGTGTGTGAGGGCCTTTTGAACAAAATGGTAGATGAACATTTGAAAGAGCCAGTAAATGTTTAATTGTATACTCCAGGAATTGTCCTGATTAGAGTTAAGGTTGTATGCGGAATAAGATCAGATGCATCTTATTTATTTTCAAATAGTTTAAAGGCCACCAAATGTAGAATTAGGGACAATGTGAGGAAGTGATGTAAGAGCACAAAAACACAGATTACAGAACAGTTTTCAAGGTAGAGTGATTTACCTTGGACTGTATAATCCCAACTGGAAGTCTTCAAATATAGGCTAGGTGAGTTTGGCAATTTTAAAACATGACCCCAAATCTCCTGAGAGGTGGGTCATGGCTCCTCCCCTTGAGTCTGGACTTTCTGACTGCTTGGCCAGTAGCATATGGAGGAAGGGATGCTCTAACAGTTTTTAGACTCTGGCCTTAAGAGGCTGGCAGCTTCCACTTTCCATCTTTTGGTACACTTGCTTTTGGAACCCAAGCACCATGCTGTGCAGGAGCTGAAGCCGTGTGTGGGGAGCCCCACGTGGAGGGAAATTGAGAGTCAGCAACAACTTTTAAGCCTTGCAATGGAGACATCTTGGAAGTAGATCCTCCAGCCCTAATAACTACCCAAGGATCTCCCTGGTATACTTTCCTCTAGTGTTCCTATTACCCAAAAGGCAAAAGTTTTCTTTCTGGTTTATTTCAGTCTTAACCATCATTTCATTTCAGACTGTACTCTACTCCAGTGCTGTCATCTGTCATCTTCTAGTCTCCAGTCTGGGACAACTAACTCCTTTTCTTTCTTTCTTGGATAAGAAGCACTTACTCAAAACGCCTTCATCTCTGGCTTTTCCTTATCAGTGTTTAACCTTGATGAAATGTGCTGTTTCCTTTTATCCTTAATGTCTTCCAAGGCCCTATCACACACCTGTTATTCTCAACTTTTCTGTGACCCAATTTAAAAGCTTCTCTTTTAAAATTTTGTTCTTCCTCCTTGTCTATGGAAATAGCAGGTCCTTGGCTTGCTTAACCAAATATTCAGCCTATCAAAAATTCCATTTAGTATGATTATTAGCAGATCAAAATCCCATATCTCTGCTTTACAATTACTACGCTATCTAAAGATTTTGTCTTGGAAAGAAGGGAATATTGTTCTGATGATTTTAATTTTCTTATAAACACTCCTTATACAAAGGAAGGAACACTTCTTATAACGTCATCACTGAATTATCAATTTAAAAGATAGTATGGTATGGTATTGTGGGAAAAAATAGGCTCTGATTCAGACAGAACTTGGTTTAATCCTAGTCTTTTCACTTTGCCATGTATGTTATTTCTGGATTTCTCTAAGTCTCTATCTCTTCATTGGTAAAATGTGGGGAAAATACCCACTTTGTCAGATATATGAAAATTGATTCACATAATGTATCTAAAACTTTAAGTACAGTTTTTAAGTCAGTTAACATTTAACTATCACAATAAGTCTATTACCACTTGATAAACCTGGGCCGTTTGATATAGAAGGTTATATAGAGCATCATATGTGTTCAGAATAAACAGTGATCAATTTCAACACAAAATATCAAGAGCAGTCTGAGAGATGGGTACAGAATGAGAAAGCTCCAGGACCTTCTCATTTCAAAACTATTATAAGAAATTTTGGACCCCAGTAACTTTGTGTTTAGAATAATGATTTTTAGAAAATTATTAATATAAAGGTTAGATTTATGTAATCTTCTAAAAAGGAAAATACATGAGATAATGCATAATACTTTGAGAGATAATCTTGAGCAGTGTTAGAATTAAATAAGTATAAAAGCAATGAGCAAATCAACAAGAAAAATGCCACACAACGTAGAATAAGGTATAAAATAGAGTAAGGAGAAAGAATTAGTTTTGGTTTAAACAAGAGAGGCATTCTTGAAAAAAGATTATTTGAAATAAAATTATAGTAACTTTATGATTTTGACTGAATTAAACATTTTGACTCATCATTGGCCAAGGCATATCATGTTGTAGCTAATTAGCTATTAAATGAAATGTGGATTTAAATATTGTGAGTAACTTTGGAATTGGCTCTTAATGCCAGAGTGTTTGTGAACTGCTTTGAAATTAAGTTTGATTTTATGGGTATTACTTGAGGCATTTCTGGAAAAGCAAACATAGATGGAATTATAGCTCATTTTTAATCTCACCCTTCATTGTAATTACCCAGAGTGCCTTCTACTCACATGCGTACACAGTCTTGCTTATAATTAATAAGTACCAGAATGAAGCACACTCATGACAAATGAAGTACTACAAAATTATACTATCTGGTATAATGATTCAGTTCAAGGGATGGGCAATGAACTGTGAAATACATACATTGAGCATCTATAATACATTATGATAGAAAGAAAAATGTTGTATTTGAGAACAAAAGTAAGAGGCCTTGTCAAAGTACCTTTATTATATATTAAACTGTTGTACCTTCAAATGTTTCCTGATGGCAGTTTGAACTAGGACTCACAAAATGCAATCAACAGCATCTAGATCAACTGTATCTTTAGACTAGAGAGGAGGTACAGTGGTATGATGCAGTTAGTCAACTTTTAAAGTGTTTAGGAGTTTTGTGAACATCACTTTATTAGCTTGAAATGAGCCATGGTGGGAGAATTTACACCACAGATATTGGTAAAACACTATAAATCAGGGTTTCTGCTTCCTTGAAGAGCCAGTTGTTAACACTTTCTATACTTTCACTGATTAATATTAATAAAGTTTTCTAGGAAAATCTTTCAGCATGCATGCTAATGTTTAGATTTTGTTTTATGAATGATAGATCATGATTACTGTTATTTCTTTCTATACTCTTTAGCCATTATTGATTAAAACTGCATCAAAAAGAGCCTTCTTTTTAAAAAAAAGTCAGTGACAGTTTGTCCCACTTTTTTTCTTTCAAACTGTCAGATAGGAAATTAATGTATGAGAGACTTCTGGCAGAATTGTCCCTAAATTCTATTTTCTAAAAATTTCAACTTAAAAAAAAATGAAGTAAGAATTTCCATAGAGATCTCATATTTGGAGACCCAACATTGTATTCCAAAAACAAATGTTAACTATTTCCTTAATCTGGGAAGCCATTTTCATTAGGGAAACAGCATAAAGTAAAATTGTTTTGTCTGATATCCATTACGTGTGTTGAATTTATAAAAAAACATTTATTTATTTTGAGAGGGATCAGACAGAGAGAGTGTGAGCAGGGGAGGAGCAGAGAGAGAGGGACAGAAAGAATCCCAAGCAGGCTCCACACTGTGGACAGAGAGCCTGATGTGGGGCTCGATCCAATGAACTGTGAGATCATGACCTGAGCTGAAATCTAGAGTACGACGCTTAACCCATTGAGCCACTGGGTGCTCCAGTTTTTTTTTAAAGGAACCAATAACTACTTCATATAAGTTTTGTTGATATTCTGGGAACTATAAGGTAATTTTACTTTCAAACAAATAACGTTAACTGCATCTATATAGAACCAAAAAATGATGATCCAAGATCCTGTGTGTTCACATGAAGCATTTAATTTTCTGACCACTTTTCTATTTGTCAATTAAACAGTTAAAAATTTAAGCACATGTTTGTCTGACTTGGGTTTTGATGATTAATACCTGATTCGACTAATGAGTGGATTGACTGGCATCTGATGAAATATAAAAACTCAGAAAATGCATGTAGCCAGAGAAGCAATTATTGATGAAGGAATGAGACTTTGCCATGGAACCCTGGAATTTAGAGGATTTAAAAAGTTAAATTATGTTTAAAAAGATAGTGGAGACCATATCCCTCCTCACCTAGACTACTCACTAGACCACACCAAGTTCCTCAATAATGTATTAACTTCACCTGCTCTGCTATGATGGCAAACCTTCTTCTAGATCCTGCAGTAACCTTCTTGAGTTGATGGCAGACATGGACAAACTCACGTCCTAGGCCCCTTTCCTTTCTCTCTCTCCCTTCTCTGTCCTCTCCCACGATACATGGTGCATATATGTTATCCCAGGAGCACACTGTTTTCTGATTCTTATGCAACCCAAACCACAAATTATAATTCCACTATATTTATGCTATTGGTGGCAATACAATTCAAAATATTCATTTAAAAATTTAAGATCTTTATATAAGTTTTAAGTTATTCAGATAAATCTGGGAGCCAAAGCCAACAACTCTTACAAATTGTAGAAGAATTTATGAACAGACACAATCCCTAACTTAGAAAACAATATTGGTTCTACTGTTCAAATGACTTTTTAATATTTGATGCATATTGTTTTATGTGTTTTACATGTTAAAACTAATCAAGTTTTATAACATTTCTATATACAAGTTTTCAGTGACATTCCCATTTTATGGACTAACTTGAGGCACAGGGAAGGAAATATTTGTTTCAGTTATTACACAGATGTACAAGAATGTAATACCAGGAATCTAGCTTTACAGCTCATGCTGTTAACTACGGTGTTATATGGTTCATATCAAAAGGATAGATTAACTCAGTGCATCTTAGAAAAAGCACATTTCATAAGTACACAGTACTCAAAACAAACATATTTTGACTAAATGTACTCAGGAATCATAACCTATATTCTCTGTGAGGTAAAAGAATGTATTTCAACCTCGACATGGAAATATAGAATAAAGGAACAATAAGGAAACAATGAGAACTTTTGGAAATTAAAAATGTGTTACCTACAAAATAAAATTCAGTAAAAGAAATGGGAGATACAATTAAAGAAATTCCATTTGAAAAATGAGATGACCAAAGAAAAGGTAATAAAATCGTGGATCAGTCAAGTGGTTCCCATATCTGACAAATATGTCTTTCAGGAAGATGAAGAGAAAACAGTGAAGATAAAAATCAAAGGTATTATGAGAAAATCAGAAATGTAAGATGTATGTTCTCATTTGAAATGTTTTAACTAGATTGCAGTGAATAAACATTTTCAAAAGATATTGTGGTAAAATTTCAGAATGTACAGAATAAAACAAAGATCCTAGAAGCCTCAAGGAAGAAGAAGAAACACATGGAAAGAAACATCAAAATGGAATCAGATTTATCAATAGCAATTTGAGATACTAGAGGGCAGTAGAACAATACCTTGAAAGTTTTCTTTTTTTTTTATTGTCTATCAATAATTACTTTATTTTTTTTCTATCCAACGTTTGATTTAAATTCAAATTAGTTAACATAGTGTAGTATTGGTTTCAGGAGTAGAATTTAGTGATTCATCACTTACATATAACACCCAGTGCTCATCACAAGTGCCCTCATTAATGTCCATGCCCCATTTAGCCCATCCCCCCACCCCACCCCCTTCAGCAATCCTCAGTTTGTTCTCTGTAGTTCAGTCTCTTATGGTTTGCCTCCCTCTCTATTTTGATCTTATTTTATTTCCCCTTCTCTTCTCCTGTGTTCATCTGTTTTGTTTCTTAAGTTCCACATGAGTAAAATCATATGGTATTTGTCTTTCTCTGACTTATTTCATTTAGTTGTATCCACTCTAGTTCCATCCACATTACTGCCAATGGTCAGATTTCATTCTTTTGGATAGTTGAGTAATATTCCATTGTAAATGTATACCACATCTTCTTTACTCATTTGTCAGTCAATGGACATTTCAGTTCTTTCCATACTTTGGCTATTGTTGATAGTGCTGCTGTAAACATTGGGATGCATGTGCCTCTTTGATCAGCATTTTGGTATCCTTTGGACAAATGCTTGGTAGTGTAATTGCCGGGTCATAGGGTAGTTCTATCTTTAACTCACCTCAACACTCTTTTCCAGAGCGGCTGCACCAGTTTGCATTCTCACCAGCAGTGTGAGAGGGTTTCGTTTCTCTGCATCTTCACCAACATCTGTTGTTGCCTGAGTTGTTAATTTTAGCCATTCTGAAAGTTGTGAGGTAGTATCTCATTGTGTTTTTAATTTGTTTTCCCCTGATGATGAGTGATGTTGAGCATTTTTTCATGTGTCTGTTAGCCATTTGTATGTCTTCTTTGGATAAATGTGTGTTCATGTCTTCTGCCCATTTCTTAACTGGATTATTTATTTTTTGAGTGTTGAGTTTGATAAGTTCTTTATAAAATTTGGATTCTAGTCCTCTATCTCTCAGTTTTGTTGCTTTCTTTGCTGTGCAGAAGTTTTTTTATCTTGCCCCTGGAGATGTGTCTAGTAAGAAGTTATTCCAGCTGAGGTCAAAGGGGTTTCTGTCTGTGTTCTCCTCTAGAATTTTAATAGTTTCCTGTCTCATGGTTAGGTCTATAATCCTTTTTGAATTTATTTTTATGTATGATGTAATAAGGTGGTCCAACTTCATTCTTCTGCATGTCACTGTCCCAATTTTCCCACCACCATTTGCTTCAGAGACTGTCTTTTTTTCCATTGGATATTCTTTACTGCTTTGTCAAAGAAGAGTTGACCATATAGTTGTGGGTCAATTTCTGGGTTTTCTATTCTGTTTCACTGATCCATGTGTCTGTTTTGTACCCGTACCATACTGCCTTGATGATAACAACTTTGTAATATAGCTTGAGGGTCGAAATAGTGATGCCTACCACTTTGCTTTTTCAATATTACTTTGGCTATTTGGGGTCTTTTCTGGTTCCATACAAATTTTAGGATAGTTTGTTCTAGCTCTGTGAAAAATGCTGGTATTATTTTGATAGGGATTGCAATGAATGTGTAGATTGCTTTGGATACTATTACTTTCACAATATTTGTCCTTCCAATCCATGAGCATGGGATATTTTTCCATTTCTTTGGGTATTCTTAAATTTCTTTCATAAGTGTTCTATAGTTTTCAAACTACAGATCTTTTACCTCTTTGGTTAAGTTTCTTATGGTTTTTGGCACAATTGTAAATGGGACTGATTCCTTGATTTCTCTTTCTGCTGTTTTATTATTGATGTATAGAAATTCAACTGATTTCTATACATTGATTTTATATCTTGTAACTTTGCTGAATTCATGTATCAATCCTGGCAATATTTCGGTGGAGTCTTTTGGGTGTTCCACATAGAATATCATGTCATCTGTGAAGAATGAAAGTTTGACTTCTTTCTTACCAATTTGGATGCCTTTTATTTCTTTTTGTTGTCTGATTGCTGCAGTGAGGACTTCCAGTACTGTGTTAAAAAACAGTGATGAGAGTGGGCAGACGTGTCATGTTCCTGACGTTAGGGAAAAAACTGAGAGGATGATATTAGCTGTGGGTCTTTCATATATGGCCTTTATGATGTTGAGGATGTTTCTTCTATACATACTTCCTTTAGGGTTTTTATCAAGAAAGGATGTTGTGTTTTCTCAAATGCTTTTTCTGCATCCATGGAGAGGATCATGTGGTTCTTATGCTTTCTTTTATTAATGTGGTGTATCACGTTGATTGATTTGCAGATATTGAACCACCCCTGCATCCAATGAATAAATCCCTCTTGATTATGGTGAATAATTCTTTTAATGTACTGCTAACTTTGATTTACTAGTATCTTGTTGAGAATTTTTACATGCATCTTCATCAGGGATATTGGTCTGTAATTCTCTTTTTTAGTGGGGTCTTTGGTTTTGGAATCAAGGTAATGCTGTATTCATAGAATAAGTTTGCAAGTTTTCCTTCCATTTCTATTTTTTGGAACAGCTTGAAAAAAATAGGTGTTAACTCTTCTTTGGGTAGAATTCCACTGGAAAGCCATCTGACCCTGTATTCTTATTCGTTGGGAGATTTTTGATTATTGATTCAATTTCTTTACTGGTTATTGGTCCATTCAAATTTTCTATTTCTTCCAATTTCAGTTTCAGTAGTCCATATGTTTCTAGGAATTTTCCATTTCTTCCAGATTGTCCAATTTGTTGCCATACAATTGCTCATTATATTTTCTTATAATTGTTTGTATTTCTGTGGTGTTGGTTTTGATCTTTCCTCTTTCATTCATGATTTTATTTATTTGGTTTTTTTTCTCTTTTCTTTTTGATGAATCTGGCTAGAGGTTTATCAATATTGTTAATTCTTTCAAAGAACTAGCTGTTAGTTTCATTGGTCTGTTCTACTTTTTTTTTTCAGTATTATTTATTTCTGTTCTAATCATTATTTCCCTTCATCTGCTGGTTTGGGGCTTTATTTGCTTCTCTTTTTCCAGCTCCTTTCGGTGTAAGGTTAGGCTGTGTATTTGACACTTTTCTTCCTTCTTTAGGAAGGCCTGAATTTCGGTGTACTTCCCTCTTAGGACTGCCTTTTCTCCATCCCAAAGGTTTGAACTATTGTGTTTAAATTTTTTGGCTTCCTTGTGTTTTTTTTTTATTTCTTCTTTAATTTCCTGGTTAGCCCATTCATTATTTAATTGGATATATTTAACCTCCATATATTTGTGGTCTGTCCAAATTTTTTCTTGGGGTTGACCTCAAGTTTCATAGCATTGTGGTCTGAAAATGTGCATGGTATGATCTCAAATCTCTTTTGTACTGGTTGCACCCTAATTTGGGACCCAGTATGTAATCTGTTCTAGGGAATGGTCCAGTGTACTCAAAAAAAAAATGTGTATTCTGCTGCTTTAGGGTGAAATGCTCTGAATATATCTGTTAAGTCCATTTGGTCAAGTGTGTCATTCAAAGCCATTGTTTCCTTGTTGATCTTCTGCCTGGATGATCTGTCCATTGATGTAAGTGGGGTGTCAAAGTCCCATACTATTAGTGTATTATTATCAATGAGTGTCCCTAAGTTTGTTATTAATTGATTTATATATTTGGCTTCTTTCAAGTTGGGGGCATAAATATTTATAATTGATAGATCTTTTTGCATAGACTCCTTTATTGTGATATAGTGCCCTTCTTCATCTCGTATGTTAGTTGGTTTCAAATCTAGTTTGCCTGATATAACTATGGCTACTCCATACTTATATGATAAATGGCTTTCTACCCTCTCATTTTCAATCTGGAGGTGTCTTTGGGTCTAAAATGAGTCACTTGTGGGGCACCTGGGTGGCTCAGTCAGTTAAGCATCCAACTTCAGCTGAGCTCGTGATCTCATGGCTCATGGGTACAAGCCCTGATCAGGCTCTGTGCTGCCAGCTCAGAGCCTGGAGCCTGCTTCAGATTCTGCATCTCTCTCTGCCCCACCCCTGGTCATGTTTGCTCTCTCTCTCAAAAATAAATGAACATTAAATTTTTTTCAAACACGAGTCACTTGTAAGCAGCATATTGATGGGTCTTGGCTTTTTATCCATTCTAATACCCTATGTCTTTTGATTGGAACATTTAGTTTATATTCAAAGTAATTATCGATAGATATGAATTTATTGCCATTGTATTACCTGTAAAGTCACTGTCCCTGTACATTTTCTCTGTTCCTTTCTAGTCTTTGTTGCTTTTGGCCTCTCTTTTCAATTAAAATATCCCCTTTAATAATTCTTGCAAGCTGGCTTGGTGTTCACAAACTCCTTTAGTTTTTGGTGGTCTTGGAAACTCTTTATCTCTCCTTCTCTTCTGAGTGACAGACTTGCTGGATAAAGTTTTCTTGGCTGCATATTTTTCCCATTTAGCATGTTAAATATATCATGCCACTCGCTTCTGGCCTGCCAAGTTTCTGTGGGCAGGTATGCTGCTAACCTTATGTGTCTACCCTTGTAGATTAAGGAACTCTTGTCTCTGGCTGTTTTGAGAATTCTCTCTTTATCTTTGTATTTTACCAGTTTCACTATGTCTTCGTATTGACCTATTTTTCTTGATTTTTATGGGTGTTTTCTGTGCCTTTGGACTTAAATTTCTATTACCTATCCAAGATTAGGGAAATTCTCACCTATAATTTGTTCAAATAAACCTCATGTCCCTTTTTCCCACTCTTCTTCCTCTGGGACTCCTATGATTCAAATATTGTTGTGCTTTATAGAATCACTGATTTCCCTAAATCTGTATTGATGATCACATAGATTTCTTTCCCTTTCATTTCCAGTTTCATTATTTTCCATGATTTTATCTTCTGTATCACCTACTTGATCCTCTGCTTCTTCCATCCTCATTGTAATTGCATCCAATTGGTTTTGCATCTCAGTTATAGTATTTTTTTTTTTGGCCTAATTTTTGGGTCTTTTATCTCTGCAGCAAGGGATTCTCTTGATCTGTCTTTGTGGAAGAATTCCTCCATCTTGTCATTTTGTCTAGGTTTCTATCTTTCCATGTTATGAAAACTTGTTATGTTTCCTGCTCCTGAGTGTAATGCTATATTAAGAAGGGGTTATACACTGTCCAGAGCCTGTGCTTCAGGAAGTGTTTCTGGTGTACCCTTTTGTGTACTATGCTGTTGTGATTTGGCTGCTCTTTCCCTCAGGTCAGTCCTCTGCAGAGTTCCTCCTTGCTTACAGTGGGAAGTGTTTGGACCTTTAACTAGGTGTGCTTTGATTTGTTTATTAAAATAAGGCTTATTAAAAAAAAGTCTTATCCCAAAGAAGAAAAAAAATGTGTAAAGGAACAAAAAAACACCTCACCAAACATGCATACAAACAAAAAACTATAAGCCTGATTCCAAAGAAAGTGAAGAAGGAGAAGGAGGAGAAGGAGAGGGAGAAGGAGAAAGAGAAGAAGAAGGAAGAAGGAGAAAGGAGGAAGAAAGGAGGAGAAGGAGAAAGAAAAAGAAAAAAAGAAGCCTGTTCCAAAAAACAGGAAAAGGAAATGAAAAATAAACATAAAAATACAACTGTAACTCTGAGACAAAACAAAACAAAACAAAGCAAAGCAAAACAAAACAAAACAAAACAAAAACAAGAAGGCCTAGTTCTATTTCCACCAAAAATGAAGCTGACACTTTGGGACATCTATGATTGGTAGACTTGGTGCATGCTGTGGGGGGTGGGGAGAGGGACAATGTTGGTCTTCTGCTGGAGAGGCCCACTGCCCTGGCTCACAGCCACACCTGCTCTTATAAAGATGACCCTGTAGGTCACAGGGGATGGGGGTTGGTGTAAGTGGCTCCAGCCTTGACTGAGGATGCTGTTATTCATTGATGTCTGACCTTGCTGGTGGTCAGGGGAAGATGGCATCATTCCTTCTCTCATCCTGGGGAAGCGAATTTGCACCCACCACTGTTCAGGAAGCTCTCACAGACAAACAATCTCCCCTCCTGTGTCCCAGGCTTCCGTAAGATCCCTACTCTTAGCCCTTCTGTGCCCAGGCACAGCTCTCTGGTTTTTTATCTTTGGCACGTGACTTGTATTCAAAACTCCCAATTTGAAGAACTGGGCAAAGCATGGACCCACTCTTCCTCTCCAGAGGAGAGCCTTGCAGTGCTGCACCTGCCACTATTCTGTCTCAGAAAATCAGTCCCGTATCCACACAGGTGCCTACATTTCATGGTGTCTCACAGCAAGAAGCTGTGACCACTTTACTTTCAGTGACTGCCACTGCCCGCTGCTGTTGAACGGTCCCTCAAAGGTGCCAGCTGGGACTTTTGTCTTTGGAGGGGAAATATACCCTCTTCCAAATATACTCAGGGAAGGGAAACTTTCTCTCCCAGTGTGACCCAAGAGATCCCCACACCAGGCTGTCCACTGCCTCTCCCTGGGCTTCCCCTTCTCTCTAGGAGCAACACTGCTCACCCAGATCTACTCCAACAAGTGGAACAGACTTCCAAAAACTCAGAATTTCACCTCTACTGTTTGCAAAAAACTTGTGATATTCAGTTCCTCATGATTCTGCCATCAGTGGTTTTAGGGGAGTGCTTTTCTTGTGAGAACCCAATGCACTACTTTCTCTTCTCCTCTCTCTTTCTCCTCTTCATGAAAAGTGCTCCCTCCCCTCTGTCACCACAGCTTTTCTGTCCCCCCCCAGTCCCCTCACTGCACCACATACCTGCCATCTTTTCTCTCTCAAATTATGTAGATTGTTCTCTTAATCCTCAGATTGATTTATTAAGTGTTCAAAATTATCTGATGTTGATCTAGCTGTGTTTGAGGGCCAAGACTAGCCCAGGGTCCCCCTACTCTACTGACATCTCAACTTCTCCCCCCTTGAAAGTTTTCTAAATAGAATTTGATAAAACTGGCCAACACAAGAGAGTACAATATTAACATTTTAAGAGAGGAAAGGACTGAAACATTCCTATCTCTTGCATACTTTCTCAGAAAGCTACTAGAGAATTGGTTCTGTCAAAGCAAATAAGGAGATCAAGAAAGAATGAGACATAAGATCTATGGTAGAGTATATTAAAAATAACAGAATGGATCAGAGAATTCTTAATATAACAGCTGTCTAGAAAATAAAGATACCCAGTGGTTCTAAAGGAAAATTCTTAGGGAGGGAGGTCTCTATGAAACAAATAGGTAGATATATTCAACATAGTTTGTTAATATGGAAAATTATGACTCTGGAATGACTTGGATATAGCAAATGAAAATGTAAGCAATTATTAATTTAGGGAAAATAGACACACAAGTAGAGAAATGTAATCACAGATCTTGGTTATAAATTATAATCATATAGGCAGCATTTATTGTTTTAAACAACTATATTTGTAGAAGGTGGGAAGAAAAGTGGTGTGTAAAAGAGCTAAATGTGCATCTTCTATAAGGAAGTCAAAGAAAAAAAACGTAAACATTAAAGAAGATCTTTATTGCCAATCACTATTTTCACTGTTCAGAAATGATAGACTGCATTTGAGTACTGCTAAGAGACTATCCATTGCTTTTGCTCCAGTTATGGAATAGATTTGTTGCTTCTGTCTCTTCTCTCCATGTTGACACTACTGGCCCTGAGCTGAGCCTACTCCTTGTCTTTCAGTACTCTCAGGTAACAGGCTGGGTCTTAGGACCAGTGAAGGGCTATCTTGTCAAATACTATCTGCTTTTGGTGATGCTATAGACATCAAAGTCCATACAAATTTCTCTATGTTACAGTATGCCATATCTAGTCAAGGAGCGACAATAAATAACATATAATAAACCTCAGTTAATTAGTACTTGGGATTACTGGCACAGACTTCAAGGGAAGGAGATACTTTACAAGGAGAATGAGTGATAGGAGAGGATGAAAGGAAAAATTGAAGTAGTATATTTTGTGTCATACTTGAGAATGGCACTCATTCATGCTCAGTAGTAGAGGAAGGAAACAAAATTGTAGATGCCACAGAGACCAACAGGGTGAATACATTGAGGATACATACAAAAGAAGGTATATGTGTTTTGAAAAGTCCGTAGTTAAAGGAAACTAGGAAGCACATATCTGGAATAAATACTATTAAATCTTTTTTGAGAACAGTTATCATTACAATTACCACTATTCTTAGTAGGCAAGACTGAAACAGAAATGTGAATATCATATGTCACAAGTTCCTGGAGTGGGAGCTGAGAAGATAAATTTGGCTTGATTACTGATCAATGAAAAACAATTAGCTGACATATATGCTTCATTATGCCTTCTTTCTCTCTTTCCAAATAATTGAGAACACCATATAGAAGGTGTTCAGAACAAATAAGATCTATAAGAATCTTAGGTATATCAGTAATGAATGTGTATGGAACTGTATTCAAAACTGCTCCTCAGTAACATCTTTCTTTGTAAAATAACAAGCAAGAAATTATTTGTGGTTCTCACTCCTTTCCCTCACTTAAATCCATACTTCAGTATATTATATGGATTGCATTTCAAAACAGGTTCCCAGGAGATTTATTAATCAAATAACAGCCCATTATATTTCATTATACTATAGGATTCTCACCTCAAATCCATTTTTTTTGATATAAAGGAAGATAGAAATAAAATATTTCAGGATTCAGCAAATCTCTTAAAATAATGCTGAATAAAACAAGAATAGCCTGTAGATAGTACATTATTGATGGTATATCAAATATTAGCAATAATACAACATTTAAAAATCTATGTTTGTGTAAAAAATGAACCACACAATAAAGTCAGTGGAACTGAAGACTTCATTATAAAATATTCTCTCAGCATGACATTCCTAACCCTGGTTCCTCTCACATTCCTCCTGTGGAGATTAACAATCCCTAAAGCTTTAACAATCTTCTTTTTTCTTAATTATTTTAGACAACCTTAAATCTTTAACTTTTAGCTAAGGTAAGCCTTTTATGATATTTTCCCCAATTAGGTTAAATTCACTGAAGTTCAATGAATATGTACCTATATACATTATGTGGATATATATGTATATGCACATACACATGCATGTGTAAGTGTATATATGTGTGTAGGTGTGTGTATTTGGAGATTGAGAAAGTCTGTGTGTCTGAAATAGAGGATTCATCCTATAAGGTAGTAGGAAATGTGGTTCAAACTATATCTGTTCATTAATAATAACTCTCATTGTTTAGTCATATAATGTGTGGTAAGTGCTCTACCACAAACCTTACTGTCATTACCTTCTAATTCTTTCTAACAAGCCTATGGAATATGTACTACTACTCCTAGATATTGAAGCATGGAGTGGGAAGAATCTTACCCATGATCTCATTCAGCATTAAGTATTATAGTTGTTTTTTTTTTTTGGTCTCCTGACAGATTTTATTTTCTTTATTTTATTTTATTATTTATTTTTTTAAGTAGCTGGACATTTATAGCTCTTACTACTCTTCACCTATTTCACCCATCCCTCCACCCCTATCCCCTATTGCAGCCACTAGCTTGTTCTCTGTATTTGTGAATCAATTTCTGTTTTTTGCTTATTTATATGTTTTGTTTTTATAGTCTACATGCAAATAAAATCATATGGTATTTGTTTTTCTCTGTCTGACTTATTTCACTTAACATAATACCTTCTAATCCATCCATGTTGCTTCAAATGGAAAGATACAACTTTTTTTTATGGCTGGTATCATTCCATTGTTTGTGTGTGTGTGTGTGTGTGTGTGTGTGTGTGTGTGTATGCCACATATCTTCATCCATCATCCATTCATCTATTAATGGATGCTTGTTTTCATATCTTGGATATTGTAAATAATGCTTCAATAAACATAAGGGGGCATATCTTTTTAAAGGAGTGTTTTTGTTTTCTAGTAGTGCATTACTAGATTCTATAGTATTTCCATTTTTAATATTTTGAGAAACTTCCACACTATCTTCTACATCAACAGTGCACAAGAGTTCTGTTTTCTCCATATCCCCATCAACACTTGCTATTTCTTGCCATCTTCCTGGTGTGGGTCCCTAGGGCTGGGGATGCCTGGTGTAGGGTCTGATACCCATGTTTGTGATATCCCTCCTATTTGTGATTAGTCACACTGTGGGTTTGGTTTCCAATTGCATCTCTGCCCCTCCTATCCTTTTCCATGTGACCTTCTCTCTGTGTCTAGCTGCGAAAGGTCTATTCTCTCAGTCTTTGTAGACTATTTCTAGAATTAGTTGCAATAAATGTAGTCATTGCATCTGTGGTATGTCCATGGGATGAAGTGAGCTTCAGCTGTTCTCACTCTGCCAACTTTCCTTTATCCCATAGTTTAGTTTTAAAGCCAGTCTATCTGACCACAAACTTACTTCTTAAGCACTTCGATATAGTGCTTTGTTCAATGTGAAGCAGCAATAAATAAACTGAATATGGAGTCTTTAGAAGAGCAAATTTATGTGTGAGGAAAAAAATAGGAAAGGCAGTAACGTAGCAAACATTGATATTATAGGAGTTGAACTTACTTTCTTGAAAAACATCTAGATCAATTCCCACAAGAGAAGAATTTGTTATGAGGAGTTAAAATATAGCAGTATTACAATTATTTACTTTGAATACAACAAATTTAAAGGCCTTGTTACCGATGGAACCAAGTAGAATATGAAAAATAAGGAGACAGGTGAATCCAATGCTTTTGTCACTTACATATGACAGCCATGATAATGCTTTTTAGAATGTAAAATGGAGTTTTTTGTTATATGGTAGGAATTCTATGTTGTCTTTGTTGCATCTGCTTTGGCTGACATTGTTTACTATTTATTGCTCTCATGATAAAATTATAAACTATTTGAAAATCTTTAGCCACACAATTCTAGATGATTTTAGAATGCTTTCCAGCCATCACTCACTGTATAGCCTTAACATTTAGACTTCACTCATAACTAGAAAATATGTTTGTTCTACAGCTACACAGTTTGAAGGGCAAGCAATAGATAAAGACCCTGTAAGTTGCCATTTGGGCAATTTTTTTTTTTCCTCTGTGATCATCATGCAAACCCTTCTATATGGCACTCAAACTAACATAGGTAAGTAACATTCAAAAAGTGGGAAAGGATTATCATTTAGAATGGAAACTAATGAGATATTGGGACAGATGTTCTCAATTCTGTGCCAATCCTCAACTAGGAAAACTCATAGAGAAGCTGGAGGGTGTGATATTTCTATGACTAATTACTGATTTTAAATTAAACCTGAGACTTCCACTTTTGAACGTTACTGACTAGCTGAATTCAAACCAATTATTCTGCCAAGAACAATTAGAAAACTTGAGGAAAATATCTGCTTGAAGACATTAAAGACAAGCAAATAGAAATTGGGGAACTGAGAGCTTTGAAGATAGTCACATGTGTTGAATTGTGTCTCCCCAATTCATATGTTAAATTTACTATCCATTGCCTCAGAATGTGACTTTATTTGGAAATATGTTCATTGCAGATGTAATTCAGTTGTGTGTGGGGGATTCATGTTGCAGTAGGTAGGTCTAATCCAATATGACTGGTATCCTTGTAAGAAGGAGAAATTTGGAGACAGATGCACACAGAGAGAATACTGTGAAAAAGAAGGCAGAGATTGGTGTTGATATATTCATAAGCCAAGGAACACTTAAGATTGCCAGCAAACCACTAGAAGCTAGGAGAGAGGTCCTAAATGGATCCTTACCTCACAGCTTTCTGAAGAAACCAACCCTGTCAACCCTTGGATTTTGATGTCCAAGATTGTAAGAAAATAAGTTTCTGTTGTTTAAGCCATCGCATTTGTGATACTTTGTTATAGCCATCTTGGCTAATACAAGTATAGAAACTATGTTTTGTCTGAAAGCATTTCTGATAAATTTATGATGTGAAACCCAAAAGTAAAAAATCTGAGCAGAAAATAGTAAATAAGAGACTATAAAATTGAGCCAAGTTTTTGGTAAAGTCATGATACTGGGGAGACAAAATTTGGTATTTAGGTATTCCAAAATAGCCATGTTTACAAGGCCAAAATTCAGGAGAAAAGGGGAAACCATTTATATTATCCAATGCTTTTCTTCTCAAGGCATTTGGGGATTTGTAAATGGGGCAAGAGAAGAAGAAAGAGGCAGCATAGTTGCTGAGAAATCAAGTAGGGCTACTAACAGTCTCAAAGCGCTGGAGGGATCAAAAAAATTGAGTTTAGGATCCTTAATGGAGAAGTACTGTGGAAAATGCACCAAACTTTCACTTAGAGATATTGTATAGAAGTAAGATGAACAGGAAATAGAAAGGTACTCAAGTTTCACATTAGCCCAATTCTAGATGGAAAGTACTATGTTTTTGCCATATTTTAATTATCTGCCAAAATAAAAGTACATCCTGTCTGGAAGAATATAACATGGAATTGAATCTATAGTTTGTTTGTTTGTTTGTTTGTTTGTTTGTTTGTTTTTTTGGCATGCCCAGCATTCACTTAAAATTTGACAGGAAATCCAAATGACGGGGAAAATTACCAAACCCAATAAGTTAAACAAAATAGAGCTGACCCCATTATTAGAATTATCAGGTAAAGTTTTTTTATAAGACTTTTATTAATAATTTTAAGAAAATTACAAGAGGTAAAATGTCACCAAAGAATTTCACTCATTAAAAAGAATCAAATGAAAATTCTTAACTGAAAAAGCAATAGTTGAAACTAGGAAATTAATAGATGGTTTTACCAGTATATTAGCCATAGTGGAGGAGGGTATTAGTAAAGTAGAATAGGGTCTACATAAAATCTTCAGAATAAAGCCTGGAGAGGAAAAGAGAGAGAGAGAGAGAGAGAGAGAGAGAGAGAGAGAGAGAGAGAGAATGGAACCTATACAGAAGGTCATTAAGAGTCAAATAGGAAAATGAGGAAATTAATACAGTCCCCAAATAAGATAAAAATTGGGCCAATCAATATTTGCAGAGATATTGGCACAAAATGTCTAAATGAGAGATGAAAGACTTTAAGCCACGGATTCAATAAGTTTTATGAACCATGAGGAAAATAAATAGAAAACCACAAGTACATCATGGGATATTTAATAGAAATCAGATTCCATGAATAAAATGTAAAATAAGTGAGGATAGCAGATGCAGGATGGTTTGGTAGATAAGAAACACATTGTATCCCAGGGGATACAATAAAATTAGCAGCTTCTCCTCAACCAAAACTGTGAAAGTAAAAGGACGGGGGTTTGACGTCATCAATAAGTGAAAGAAATAATAGCCTAAAGTTCTATACCCAGAAAAAAATCCTTCAAAAATGAAGGCAAAATAAAAACAGAAAAACATATTTTGAGAAAGTGTAATTGATAAAAATCCTAACTAAAATATCCTAACTAAATCCTAACTAAATCCTAACTATACCCAGAAAAAATCCTAACTATACCCAGAAAAAAATCCTTCAAAAATGAAGGCAAAATAAAAACAGAAAAACATATTTTGAGAAAGTGTAATTGATAAAAATCCTAACTAAAATATTAGAAAGAAGACCCTAATACTACAGTGAAAAAAAAAATACACCATGATCTAGTGGGATTTATACTAAGAATGCGATGGTGTTTCAATATTAGAAAAGTCAATTAATAGGATCCACCATACTAATAGGTATACAGAAAAACTAACATAGGTTTATCTACATTTAGTATTATAATTACTGATATTAGGCTTATGTTTTCCAGCTTATTATTTGTTTTATATTTGCCTTATCTCAGATTAAGCAAATAGTTTTATCATCCTATTTACTTCCCTTACTAAGTTGTTAGTTACATGTTATTTTATTCTTCTGTTGTTGGTAACCATAGATTACAATATTCATTCTTGACATAATAGATTCTATATGGATCACTACCTCAACTACTTCATGTATCAAAGTAAAAGAATCTTAGAATACTTTACCTACCTTTGTGTTATTATTATCACGTATTTTAGTTGTATGTATACTTTGAAATCATCTGGACAATATTTTTTTTTGTCTAATACAGCTAATACTTATTTATTTTTACCTATACATTTACACTTTCTGTTGCTTTTCAGTCTTTCCTGCATTTCTTTAGTTTCATCTGCAAAAAGTTTCCTCTGTGCAGTTTCATTTAAAATAATGTTCATCTTTTGAAAGAATTTTTTAGTGCTTTTTTTTTGTGGTACATGTCTCCTAGAAATTAATTTTTTACTTTAATTTTTTAATTGTAAATAATTTCAAAGTTACAGAAAAGTTGACCATTTTATCCTTTACCCAAATTTATCTGTTACTATTTATTGTTTTCTTCTTTATTGGATTTTATAATTTGTTCTCTTTACCCCCCCCTTCACAAACACACACACACACAGACACACACACACACACACACAATTTTTTCCTGAATCACTTGAGGTGAAACTACATACATTATAGTTTTTACTCCTAAATACTTCAATGTGTATTTCCTAAGAATAGTACTATTCCTTTTTAAAAAGCCACAGTGGAGTTATCTAACTCTATTAAATGACACACTAATTTGTCATTTGTTTTTTGTTTTGTTTTCAATTTTGCTAATCGAACCAATGATATCATTAGTAGGAATGTTTTTTCCTCTAGTACAAGATTTGGTCTAATGACATGTATTGCACTTAGGTCTTTTTTAGTGTCCTTTAATCTGACACATTTCCACAGCCCTTCTTTGTCTTTATGACTCATTTTTGATGGATATAGTAAAAACCTCTTCTGATTTTTAAGTTTACTTACCCTTTTAGCTCAATCATGCCTTTTCTTGTAGGCCAGATGTATATGAACCCAAAAGTTGCAGGTGATGATGGAGTAGGTACAGAGTGAATTCATCTTTTTTCTGCCTACCATCTTATTGATAAATTAACTCTTATATCCTCACAGCAATCCTAAGAGATAGGTATTTTATTTCCAATTATCTCAGACAATAAATGCTAGACACTGGAATCCCATAATCTGTAACTCATAGAAGGTTGCAGTACTACTGCTGAGGTCAGTCATCCTGGAGGAAGGGAGTTGTTCACTCAGAAAACAGGAACAAAGTCCATGCTTTCATATCCATAGTGTCACAGCCAATTGTCAAACCAGGTGTTACAAGTAAAATAGGCTTGATTCGTTCTCAGTTGAAATTATAAACACTGTTTTCCAAGATACCAAAGTTCCATCTTTCCATTTTACGTGAGAAGAAATTCTTAGGTGCTTTTTCCTCAAAAATCAAGATCTCTAGCAAATTAAGACATCAATCTGTTTTATAATGCATATGTAATTTTCTTCTTATTTGAAAAAAGATAATTTTGTATCTAACACTCTAAAATACTTCTGTAATATTACAAATTGGGATTTTTGTACTAACTTTATTGAGATATTATTCACATTTTAATTTCTCTTTTTGTTGATGATTATTTGAGTTTTTTCTCATTTTCTTTTTATTTCATCTTTTTTCAAGAGAAACAAAAGTAAACAATATTCTTTGATAAAAGAAAAAGATGAAACAATCTGCCTAAATTATTACAGGTTCATTTGGAAAATATGATGCAGATTTACTAAGTACCAAAGACTATAATTTCAACTTTGTAACAAAAATTTTTAAGAGATAACACATTTATGTGTTTTGTCAGAGAAATATAGGGGCAGTGTTTTTTTTTTTTTTAATATATGAAATTTATTGTCAAATTGGTTTCCATACAACACCCAGTGCTCATCCCAAAAGGTAGGGGCAGTGTTTTATAAAGATAGTCTGAAGTACATTGGTTTAAATTACTTACACTTACTTTATTTTTTAACCTTTTATTTAGCTGTATTTCAATTGAGATGTATCAGAAACATTCGATACTCAATATATGTGTGCTGAATGAATGAATGACATTACACTGTAATATATATCAAGGTTCAGAATAATTAATGGCGTTCTAAAACATCTTTTAACATGGAAAAGAAGAGAAAGCCTCAAGTGAAAGAAAAAAAAAAAAAACAAATGATGAGTTGCTAAGACCATGCAATTTAATTCTATTTTAGACCTAAATTAAGATAAGAGCTGCCTACAGTCTCAAAAAGTCACTGATCGATTACAGCAACCAAGATTTATTTATGGGTCTGGGCATTCTCAGTGGGAGTGATGATCCACACTGCTTACCATTCATTCTGCTTTGTTCCCTGTGTTTACTCTTTCTTGTGCCCATTTCTCTCTAAGAGTATCATTTCTGTCAGCGGCTTCAAGAAGCCTGGAGGTGGCCAAATGCTAGCCACGTCCTACACTTGAACCCTATCCATTCATCAGCCACGTCCAACACTTGAACCCTATCCATTCATCAATGATCAAACCAAAATGTAGCAACCTCAGGAAGCTTCTCTTGATGTCCGCAACTGGATCTGACCTCTTTTTCAGCTGAACCCTCCTTGCATTTGGTTTCTCTTTGAGTTGCTAACTGAGTTCATTGACATCTCTGCTTCCCTTTTTAGTTCAATATTAAGAAAGGACCATAGATTCAGAAGAAATGTAGCACTTTCTCGCTACATATTTTGTTATATATTAGAGTTGGAGATGAAAAATTCCATCTACTTTTTTCATCATTTACTAGTGAAGAATATTTTAATACTCTTAATTTAATTCCAGAGCTATTTTTTAGAACTGTGCATTATTAAGCCAGAAACAGAATTGCAAAGGACAGGGATATATATTTGCTTTTCAGTGGAAAGTAAATTGACTTGTCAGTTTGGTGCAAGAACCTCAAGAGTTAAAAAGTGTGAACAAGACAAAAGTTATGTAAAGGAAAAGGTATACAAAGGATAAAATGATAACAGAGAAATTTGTGGAGATCATAGTAATGGTGATGGTGGTGGTGGTGGTGGATAATAGGTCAGTCAGAAAAGAGAGTAACTACCTTCATGAAAAGGTGTGTGATTCAGAAGAGAGGGACTGCATATTCTTAATCTAAGTGGAATCTTTTGTGGTCTAGCACTTTATATTCTACCATTAATATATTGATGTTCCTAAAGGCAGAGGCCACTCAGAAAAGCAGATGTTAGAGTGGAAATGTAAAATAGGGAGCCTGGGTGGCTCAGTCAGTTGGATGTCCGACTTTGGCTCAGGTCATGATCTCAGGGTCCATGAGTTCAAGCCCCACATCAGGCTCTGTGCTGACAGCTCAGAGCCTGGAGCCTGCTTCGGATTCTGTGTCTCGCTCTCTCTCTGCCCCTCCCCCGCTCAAGCTCTGTCTCTGTCTCTTTCAAAAATAAATAAACATTAAAAAAATGAAAATTAAAAAAAGAATGGAAATGTAAAAGAGTGATATGTACAAATATTAAGTGGAAAAATCAAAGGGGGAGAAATATGTCTATTTCATTGGAAGTTCTCACCAACTTTAATCTATTTAGTTTTAGTTCTTTGTTCTGTCAAAGTTATTTTTATGGGTCAGGACAAGGCAGAGTAAAGAAGCATGGAAACAAGATCATAACTTATGTTTAAAGAGTCAGGAAAACAGACTGTTTATTTTGACCCAAATCTTAGAGAACGCCACACAATTAGCAGGACTTTATCCCTCAGTGAGCAAAGGTCTTGCTCTGTGTTTGAAAGCCTAAAAATATGCAGCCTTTATGATGGACAAAATGCAGCCTTTATGCTGATTCATCCTTCTCCTAGAAATGCAGGACACATCTGTGCTATTTTTAATATAAATTAGATTAATCAGAGATTCATTTATTCCAAGTAAACTGTTTTGAGGTCCTGTGAAGGAGCAGCTCTCTGGGGATCAGAAGATCTTTAGTTTCCATCCCAACAGAGGGAGATCTGTTTTCTCTTAGACAGTGAACAGTGTACCTTAGAAAAGAGCAGAATTCTCTGTGTCCAACATTGCAAGGTATAGACTAATATCAGAATATTTTCCACTGTCAAGTATCATTGGAGTAAATGTTTCTGGAATTAACAACTGTTACAAAGAACAGCACAAAAACATAGCTAAACACAAAATTCAAAACAGAAAATGGAGACAAAACTTGACATAATTTAAAAATACACAATATATGGAATTTGTTTAGGGGCCATCTCCTCCTTTCATTTCCTACTTTTACCTCCATAAACTTTTTTTTAACTTGTTTTATTTTTTATTTTTTTTAAATTTACATCCAAATTAGTTAGCATATAGTGCAACAATGATTTCAGGAGTAGATTCCTTAGTGCCCCTTACCCATTTAGCCCATCCCCTCTCCCACAACCCCTCCAGTAAGCCTCAGTTTGTTCTCCATATTTATGAGTCTCTTCTACTTTGTCCCCATCCCTGTTTTTATATTATTTTCCTTTCCCTTCCTTTATGTTCATTTGTTTTTTCTCTTATTAAAGTCCTCATATGAATGAAGTCATATGATTTTTATCTTTCTCTGACTGACTAATTTCACTTAGCATAATACCCCCCAGTTCCATCCACGTCGTTGCAAATGGCAAGCTTTCATTCTTTTTGATTGCTGAGTAATATTCCATTGTATATATATCCCACATCTTCTTTATCCATTCATCCATCGAGGGACATTTGACCTTGTTAATAAGTTGTTTTGTATTTCTTTTTTTTTTAATGTTTTATTTATTTTTGAGACAGAGACAGATCATGAACAGGGGAGGGTCAGAGAGAGGGAGACACAGAATCTAAAACAGGCTCCAGGCTCTGAGCTGTCAGCACAGAGCCCGACGCGGGGCTCGAACTCATGGATCGTGAGATCATGACCTGAGCCGAAGTTGGCCACTTAACCTACTGAGCCACCCAGCTGCCCCTAGTTGTTTTGTATTTCTAAGATGTCTGTGTGGGAAGAGTGTTTTGTGCACCTTGGCCCCCCCTTTTAAAGTTTATTTATTTTGAGAGAGAGAAAGAGAAAGAAAGAATGAGGAAGAGACACAGAGAGAATCCCAAGAGGGCTCCATGCTGTCGGTGAGGAGTCAGACACGGGGCTCAAACCCACGAACCATGAGGTCATGGCCTGAGCCATATTCAACAGCTGGATGCCTAACCAACTGAGCCACCAGGCACCCCACCTGGCCCTTTCATACACACCTTCCTGCCTCATCATCTCCACCATAAGTCCATTTCTGTCTGACTTCCCAATCAGGGAATCACAGGAGACATGTTGAAATGCTCAGTGAGGACCTAGTTATTGAACTTGATAGTTTCAGATCATACCCATGCACACCTCTCTGCTCCAGCCCTTGGCATTCCTCTGAGGGAAGTTATGACCAATTCTTCCTTTCCCTGTTTATGAGTCTCGGCCATCACCCAGTACCATGAGATGCAACATCAGAAATCACTTGGTTAATTCAGACTTCCTGCTGATTTTGTTTTAGAGGTGTGGGGCACAGTCATCCCTGATTCATGAAGTCAGAATGTTAAGGGAATTTGCGTCTGCCCTCCCAAAGCACGTTCTAGTGCTGGCAAATAATCAGGAGAGTCAAGCCGAAAAGTTATTTTGGAATGCAGGTGGCTGTTATTGGAACAAAGTCTCTCATTTCATCAATACAATTTGTAATCATAGCACTATTTTTTATTTTAATTTTTTTTCATAGCACTTTGTAAAGAGAGTTTTCATAGCTTTAAGAGTAAGAGCATGTTTTTCAGAGGAAGTCAGAAGAAGTAACAAAATGCAGGCCCCAGTGTGCACTCTCAGTCAGCTTACAACAGTGTAGGCATCACTAGGGCTACTTGAAGCTTATGCAAATAAATTATTGCCAAGAAACTTTTACACAGAATATTTAGGACACCCTTCCATGTGCTTCTCATTGTCTAGCAGGAAAAGCAGCTATTTCCTGTGGAACACACAAACCACCTGTCGAAACCTGATTTTTTTTTGCAGAAGGTTGATAAATACTGGAGCACAGACGCGGCAATGAATATTTTACCAACATATCCATATGTGAACTATTTTGGAACTATTCTTTTTTAGTGCTAAAAATGTTTCATGTTGGAAGAGATCATGCAGTGAAACTTGCTGGGAGTCTCATGTTCTTGGTGAGAGGGACACAGCATGATGAGTTTCAGGGATAAGAAAGTGATAAGGCAATATATGGTTTGAATGCCATTTGTGAGAAAGAAAGTGCCTTTGGACTTTTGTTTATCTTTCTTCAACTATGGTTAGAAAGTCATGATGGCTGTTGGGCACATTGCCCTATTCTTTTTTTTTTTTTTTTAATGTTTATTTATTTTTGAGAGAGAGAGAGAGAAACAGAGTGTGAATGGGGGAGGGGCGCGCACACACACACACACACACACACACACACACACACACACACACAGAATCTGAAGCAGGCTCCAGGCTCTAAGCTCTCAGCACAGAGCCGGAGGCAGGGCTTGAACTCATGAACAACAAGCTCATGATATGAGACAAAAAGTCACCTGAGCCACCCAGGCACCCCGGCCCTATTCTTGATGCAAGAGAGAAAAAAAGCAGAAAGTATAAACAAAGTGACAAAAAAAGGCAAGGAACTACGTAAAATGTCAGTGAAACTTAAAGAGTTGCTTGCCACTACAGCTTAGCCTGGAGGTCACGGATGGCTCATAAATGGTGATGATATTTGCAACCAAAGATTTCAGCTCCATGTCTTTGTGTCTTGAGCCACATTGTTTCTTTTCCTGAAATATTTTCTCTTTCTACCATCGACATCCATGGGCATGCACTTCTCACATCTCCCATGAGGAAGGAGCTTGAGGTTCTCTCTGGCTGTCCTCCCTTTGGGTTGCAGGGCAATATTCACACTAAGGCCATGCTCTTCCTAGGCTCCTCGCAGCTAATGACCGCTACTGTCCTGTGAGCCTTCTCCATTAGCCTGCCCGAGACTTTCTCAGGGCTTCACTGCAACTTGAGCATTTCTTACTCAGTCTTTTGACTACGTTGTCTTCTTCCGTCTGGAAAAAATGTATCTGATCTTCATCATTTTCTGAAGACCTTCTCTACCTACTCCTGCTACTTCTCCCTCTATCTTTCACAGGCATTTTACCCAATAAATCTCTCCCACATTTAATTTCCTCTTGGTGCTACTTCTCAGAGTACCTGAACTAGTACACACTCCAAAACGGATCCCCTTCTCTTGTGGAAAACCACGGCCAAGCTCAAATGCCACTACCTTCATGAAGATTCCTCTAATTCTTCTCACTGGTTAAAACATCTTATTCCCTGAATTCCCTCCCACAAGAAAACTCCATATTTATATTTTATAGGAGAGTTTTATAAAGCCTGTCCTCTTTTATCATAACTTACCCTCACTTTATTTTTTTTTTCTAATTGGAAAATAGACACACTGTTGTGCTACTTTCAAAAATATTTATTCTTCCACATTGCTTACAATACTACCTGGAACATAGAAGGCATTCATCAATTCAATGAAAAGGATTGTCATTTTACTTTATAGGACACTTAACAGCCATTAGAAAGTAATGTGCATTACTCTTGGTTCTCTTCAATGCACACTATTTTCAACAGACACAACTTCCCCATTTATTTCTGTGGCACACTCTTAATGTTCCAGCTTCATTGCTATTCAGTAAGGATTGGCAGATTCATAATCCATTGTTCCAATTGTATTCATATATATCTATATATATATATATATATATAGATATATATTTAGCATTCTATGCATTTGGTCATGTGCTAGGTAATCAAAACACAAAGACGAAAAAGATATGGCCCCTGTCTTCAAACAGCTTAGAGTATAATAAGAAAGACTAATACACGAACATGGTAATAAAAATTTTGAGGGCTCATGATATACGTCTGTATAAGACTCAGTAGTGACATAAAAAAGGGGATGACCAATTTTACATGATAAATCAGGCAAGTTTTCATAGGTATAATAATATAATAATAAGTCTTAGGAAATCTGTAGGAAGTAAAAGCACTGGTAAATGCTGTGAGTCACCCCTTCTCCTGGTGCCCTCTTGAGTAAGGTAGGGGTTTCTGCCCTCACTGCTGGGAGTTCTGCCTGATGGCTCTCAGGAGGCACTTCTGTTTAGGATGGCCTCCAATTAAAAACAGACACAAAAACAGAAGCAAACTGCCTCACCCAAGGTCAAGCTTCTTTCTAGGGTGACTCCTTCTTAGACAGTGGCTGATCGACATGGGGTTTAAAAGCTTAGAGCTCCCATCCTTAACTCAGGACAACTATGAAGATCCATTCCAACTAAACAGCTCCCTGTGGGATTGGCTATGTTGGGAATGAATTAGAAACTATTTTCTCCCTCTGCCCAATTCTCCGACCCATAGGTTTTAAAACCAAGAGCACTCCCTAATAAGAGTCCCCCTCCCAAACTGTAACAGGTACATTCAGCCCAGGCAGGGCAAGCAGTGCAAACAGAAGCATTGGGTATAAAATGGCATGGCTAGATTGGGGTACCAGGATCTTCTGCTGAAAATGGCCTCCCAGCTCCTTACATGCTTTATATATGTATAGATTTTGCTGTGTTTGTTTTTAACTTTTTTTTTACTGAAATAGTAAACATATACGCAGGAAAATGTTCTTTATCTGCATTTTTATATCTCCCTTTTCATTGTTTTTACTACAGCAAGGAAAATTCTAGGAATGTTCTTTTGAAGCATCTAATGTTTTGTATTATCCATACTACTTTTACATTCTGTGAATGTAAAATCCAAGTAAATAGAAAAAGATGTAGCCAGACTTTTTCTTTGATTTTGATTTTGGTAACATCCCAATAGAATGACACTATCACACCATCAGTTTTCATTCTCTCACTGTTTCATAAAAAAGCAGATCACTGTGATGCAAGGACTTAAACGGAATTAGAATTTCCCAACTAGACCCATGCTCATCGATCAGCCAAGCCCATAACCTCAAAGAATTCCCCTACTTGGAAAAACACTACAGTGTGTTCACCTTTACTTTGTGCCTCGTCATTTGTTTTAGTAAAAATACAACACTAGGGAAACCACACATCAAATGGTACAGCGGTCCAAGTCCAGCCTTCACCAGTGCTGACATAAAATTCCTGAGTAGAAGAGGCTCATGGGTCACAGCACAACATATCATAACCCACCATTTCCTATCCCTGTCTGTTAAAAAAAAAGTCTTATACTGATATCATATTTTAAAGTTATGCCAATTAAAGCAGGAAGAGCAATGCTTTTTAAAACAAAGTAAAAATTGAACAAGTGATTATAGCAAAAAGACAGTGCGAAGCTGATTATGGCTGAGGTAAGAGAAACCGGACAGTCATCCCATTTATTGGACTCTGTAAAAGATGTCCTTAAATAAGCATCTATTCATGATAGGTTACTTTTTGATTCTCATTTTTCTTTCTCCTCTTCCACTCAACTACATATTTATTGATCTTTAAATCAACTACATCCCTGAATTTTGTTCATTTCCTACAGTTAGGATTTGATTCTTTAAAATCAAACTGATTGCAAGCTCAGCCCTGGAGATGCATTCTGGAATCATCATTTAACATAATGTTAAAAAGATGTGGGAAAGAAAGACAGGCATTTGGGGAGTGGTATGTACACAAAATGCAAATGAAGGAGATCCAGGCAAAGCAAAACAGGGCGATTCTAATTTAGAGCTCAAATTAGTTTTGCAGATAGCTAGACACTTGTCTCTCATTCTCAATCACTCCTCTGTTTGTAGAGCACTTTGATGGGCTGTCTTGATAGCAAAATTATAGGCAATTAAATTTAGAAGGCTAATTTTTCCAATGATTTCAACTTCAGAAAAATAAAATCGGAGATCACTTAAATACATCTTATGAAGTGAAATGGTATTGTTTTGAAGGATCAAAAGCTTTGTCTCTTAGAGAATCAAAGGGCCTAGCCTTTGGCATCAATCACATTGTTCATGAGAAACAAAACTTTTCAGTTCTTGAGGCTTCATGACAGAGAAAATGATTCAGCCTATCTGCTAGAAGGCTTGCTCCAAGATGTGAAGATGGAGAGGGATTTGGCAGCAGCTGTTAACCCACCTGCAGAGAAAACTTCTGTCTCGTTTCATCTGTTGAATTGTTCACACGATCCAGACTAATGTTTACTTGTTCACAATTAAAGATACCGCCTAGTCTTCAGAGATCGTTCAAAAAGATTGTCAGAGAGCCTGCAGGGCCTGAATGTTAAGCTGTTCTCTCTGGCTATCTACTAGCTCACCACACACATGATGCCTACCCAAGAGCGTTCATTTGGATAACTGAGGCAAAGTAAGAAAGTCGAGTGAAGAAAAACTTGGCAGTCTTCCTACACCTGCCTTTGTAGTTGCAGTCCTAAGTGCTGTATTTATTTGCATTTCATATTCTACACATATTTATGAGAAACCGTTACTGCAGCATTGAGATGTACATCTAAATCTGTGCCTTCACGGGTTTCATCTGTCCTAAGGAATGTGGATCATAATACCTGCTCATGCTAAAATGTGTTGGATGGAGCCTCTTTTATCCTAAGAATCAATTGCAACTCCTTAGAATGCATGGCTGCCAATAACATATTCTGGTTTCTCAAACCAGAAAATAATGCAATTGAAATGCTGAAAGCCAAGCATATTAGAGAAAAGCATATGTTTGAAAACTGAAATGAAGCAATATCAGCACAAATCAATGTCTGAATGGCCACAGTAGCCAGTGCTAAGGCTTACAATTATTTTGATTGTAAGGAAGAGGAAATAGGATTTTAAGCACAAAAGAATTTATTGAAATAAGTCTCATAAGCTAAAGATACCTTAGAAATCCCAGGTTGAGTTTTCTGTCTCATGTGCTGGTTAGAGTCATTGGTTATTTTACTCAAGAGACAAAATCTTAATATTAGGTGTCTTGGTTATTTTAGTTGAGTTGAGTTTTTAGAGGTTTTGAAGTACTTGACATTTAGTACCTATTAGAGTTCTGCTTAAAAGAATATAATCCTCTTGTGTCAGGATAATAAAGATTACATTGTTTGCTTGAGAAACAGCTGTTCAGTGTCTTAGGTAAATATAGTATAAGAACAAACTTTGGAATTGTACGCATCAGCCTACGAAGGTATATTTTCCTGATTTTGTGTTAAAGACACGCATAAAAGGGACAGATTATTGATAAAATAAAAACATCCGGTATTAGAATTGTGATTTAAGAATAAAGAAGGTATTGGAAATACAACCAGTAATAGTACTGAATTTAAGTACTCAATAAACATTCACATTCAAACAATACTGAGAAAGCCTGGGTTAGTAAAAATCACAATGAAATAATGAGAAAAATATGAATTGGAACATAATATAATCACTGCACTGGGTGTCCATGATTTTAAGCTACAGAATAAACATCGCCATTGGCCCATCTTAATTAAATATGGCAGATGGGGAAAGAATGGGTTATCTTGCCAGCCAGAGGATGTTTGAACCTCTTATTTTTTAATATACTGATGTTGTATGATCTTGACTTATTGATTCCTTTGTTATAAATGCAATTTTAGAATGTGTCAGTCATGACAAGTGATTAATGTATAGAAAATATTAATAATCAGATTAATGTACGGGGAGTCTATTATCTTTTCCATTAGTTGTATGAACCTGGACAGGACATTTTACAGTTTGTACCTTGGCTTCCTTATCTATGTTAAGTTATAATTGGTTTTAGCTGAGTTCTTTTCAACTCTAAAAATTTATCACACAATAAATGCACATTACTTTTTCAAGAAGTTCAAAATACATCATGCTGATGAAGTAATCATTTTCAAAATAATATCTTACACACTGACTTTTTGCATTTTTCACAAAATGGAAGGTTTATATCTAAAGGCGTGTATCCTTTAGGACAGAATTAGCCGCAGTAGTAAAATGTAGAAGTTCTTTAAATTCCCCAGACTGTTGCTTTAGGAAGGATGAGACAGAAGAAAAGGGAAGAAACTGGGAGAGAGGACTTTTGCCAGCTTGTTACAAACAGGCTGGAACCACATGAGTTCAGTCCCAGCCTCTTCTACTCACTGGCCTTGTGGCCCAGGGAAAGTTACTGAATCTGTATGTGCTTCAATTTCCTGATATGTTTCAATGGGCCAATGACAGTCCATATTTATACTGAGTTGATGTGCAGAGTAAGGAACTTTATAAATGAAATACATTTAAAACAGCATTTGTCATTTAATAGGCAGTCAGTTAATATAAGCATCTGTATTATTATTTATTATTATTATTTTGAATCTATTTTCATATATTTGCTCCCTGATGCATCTCTAATAGCAACTCGATGAGGTAAGTTTTTACTATCTACATTATATACATGAAGAAACCGAATAGAATCCTTAAGGTCACACAAACTGTGAGCTGCAGAGCAAAGAAAATCTAGACCTTTTTGCCTCAAATCAGTTCTCTCCATCAAGTAGAACACACTGTCCCCCATATTTTCTCTTGTCCTGTCTGCACCATCCACCACCTTTTGCCCTCTGAACCACCCAGATTTTTCACTGGTAATGGTACTGCTAATTATTTATACCTGTGGACTGTCATTGATGAATTATAAATTTGAATCTGTAAGAGACAATAAAAATTATTCTCTGTACATTATTTACACACAAAGAGACTATGATCCAGAAAGGTTAAGAGATAAGCATTGTGGCCATGATGGTGGTTAGTGACCAGGTCAAGGCTGGAAGCTAGTCTCTTCACGTTCATTGCTTTTTCTTCTTATTTTTTATAGTCTTCTCTATACAGACAGACTACTATTCTGGACATTTCTATGTTTATCCCAGATCAATGCTGTTTGTTTCTGATGCTTCAGATGAACCGATACGATGACGCATTGGTCTGGTAGTTCTTTTTTCCAAGTCAATCTCTTAAATGTTTATATATTCTTATGCTGGAACCCTTATGTCTGATTTTGATCTCTGTATGTATTTATTCTTAATAGACATAATTTTTAGAGATGTTTTAGATATACAACGAAACTAAATGGAAACTACAGAGTTCCCATAGGCCACACTCATATATAGGCTCTCCCACTATCAATATCCCCCACAAAGTGATACATTTGTTACAATCTGTGAACCTACATGATACATCATTATCACCTGAAATTCATAGTTGATATTAAGCTTTATTGTTGGTTTTGTATATTTGTGGGGGGGGGGGGAGCAAATGTGTGAAGACAAGTAGCCACGATTATGGTAGCACACAGAATAATTTCAGTGCCCTAAAAAATCCTCTGTCCTACATCTATCACCCCTCCCTTCATCTCCCAATCCCTAGTTTGTATTTATTTGACTATCCATTTTGCCCTTTGTTTTGCCCTAAGGATAAACAATTCTACTTTGGCTTAAAAGGCATGCTTCAACTCATCTCAGTATGTACAGGTGTTTCTCATTTCCTGGAGAGCAGTTGCTTAGCTTCATCAGAACTGGTACCATATTTGGTGTGGTATGACACCAGTTGGGATACTTCAGGATTATTTTTGTAAGAGTTATGCATTCATATATGCTAATAAATTGATCAGTAATTATTGAACAAGCACACACTGTTCTAATACATTGATAGATAGTTGCAGTTCCATATTGAAGGTAGCCTCAGAATAGGAGCAAATGGTCATGAGGTGGGCAGAATAATAACCTCCTAAAGATGTCCACATGGCAAAAGAGACTTTGCAATTGTGATTATCTTGAGATAGGGAGATGATACTGTGTTATCCAGGTGGGCTGTATGTAATCACAGTAGTCCTTAAAAGCAGAGAACCTTTCCAAGCTGTGGTCAGGGAGAGACATAGCTAAGAAAGAATGGTCAGAGAGATGCAGTGTTGCTGGCTTTGGAGATGGAGAAAGGGGGATGCGAACAAAGCAATGTGGTCAGCCACTAGATGCTGGAAATGAATTTTCCTCTAGAGCTGCCAGAAATGAATACAGCCTTGTTAACAGCTAGATTTTAGCCTAGTGAGACCATGTTGGACTTCTCACCTAAAGAAATGTAAGATAATAAATGTGTGTTGTCTTGAGCTAGTAAGTTCGTGGTAAATTTCTTACTGCAACAGTAGGACATTACATTTCAGAAAATATCACATTTTGAATTTGATATGCAATGACTGTGTTCATGTATATTTCCACAAATTCTCTATGCTATTGTAGACACATTCCTCATTTTCTCGTCACTCCGGGTAAGAACTGAAATGTGAGACAGCTATGTCAGCATTTTTACCATAGGACTATCTGAACAGTAATTAGTTAGCAAAATATGCAAAGTAATGAACTGAGTTCCTTAATTCATATAGTGGAACACATTTATAAATAACTACCACCATCCCGAAGTGGTGGATGCCCTTGGCCTTACCAGTGGTTTATTTTAATTTTTGAGACATCATCCTCTCTTCCAGAACTCCACTTGAGGATACCCTTTCCAATCCGTGCAGAGGTCTCTGCCATCTGTGGGTTATCTTTGGCTATGAGCTTAGCATTCTCTATACTCTTCACACACTAAATGGAAGAGAAAAAGGGAAATACATTTTTCCTTTTCTGTAAAGAATCTTTTTTTTTCTCCTCTAAGTGTTTTATCATCTTCATTTTTATGTTTTCTTCTTTCTAGTTTTCACTTTTCTGCCCAGAGAGGCAGTCAGTGCTTCTCTGAGATTTTGTTGGCTATCATCCTGCCAGATCCTTCTTCTTTGCTATCCTTATAATCTTAGATAGCTGTAGGTGACTGGCTATGTGCAGGATCACCGAATGTATAACAGCTCAATTGTACCAATGCTCCAAAAGATATAAAGTAGCAGGTGTGCTCTGGATCATTCCCAATAAAGAAAGTAATATGTTAAAATGTGTCCCTCCTCAAATTCATATTTTAAAGGCTTAACCCCAGGAACCTCAGAATATGGCTGTACTTGGCAATGGAGTCATTGCGGATATAATCAATAAAGATGAGGTCATAGTGGAGTAAGGTGGGCCCCTAATCTAATATAACTGGTATCCTTATGAAAAGGAGAAATTCGGATACAGGCACAAACATAGGGATAATATCATGTAAATGTTGGAGTTATGCTATTGCAAACAAAGGAACCCCAGGAGCTAGGAGAGAGGCTTGCAACAGATCCTTCCCTAGCACCTTCAGAGAGAGCATGGCACTCCTCACACCTTGATCTCAGACTTTTAGCCTCCGGAACCATAAGACACAAATTTATGTTACTTAGACCACTCAGTTTTATGGTATTTGGTCATGGAATCCCTAGGAAACTAACATAGAAGGTTCTATAAACTCCCCATTCATTCATGTGACCTCTAATACAAAGGTAATGACTGCTGCCCTTCTAACTCCAGGACATCTAGAAAGAAAACAATTTCATATTCTAGGTAACCTGTTGTCAGCCCACAAGTCTCTGCCTCAGGCAGAATGAACACATGGGACTTTTTTTTATTATTATTAAAGTATAGTTGACACACAATGTTACATTAGTTTCAGGTGTACAATATAGTGATTCAACAAGCGTAGCTGCCATCTGTCACCATGCAATGTTGTTACAATACCATTGACTATATTCCCTACCCTGTACCTTTCATCCCCATGACTTATTCATTCCATAAGTGTAAGCCTGTACCTCCCACTCCCACTGCAACTTTTTTTAGGCATCAAATAAAGTTCACATGAAGATCAATGCAATCAAAATATCATCAAACAACTTCATTGACTTTTTAAACTATGTATATCCATACTGTGAATTAATATTTATACCCTGAAATGTTTACAAACTAAGAAAATCACCTTTACCAAATTCTTTAGTCTTATTTCTCTAACTTCTGGGCATGTGATGGCAATTTAAAGTAATATTAAACATTTCTAAATATTTTATAGCAGCCTGCACATTTTGACTTCCTGCTATTTAATCATAAAGTAAACTTTGTAATAGACTTCAGTGAAATTTGTATTAATATAGTAGTATGTATACAAAATCACACTGTTTCTTGAATTTTGATTGCTGGCTGAAAGAGCCACAAATTGCTAATTATAGTATATTTAATATTTTCATGCAATATAGTACCCACATCAGGGCATCCAGAAGGTGGTTTTAGTCCATATGCTTTTTTTCTGAAATAGCACTAAGAGCAGCCACAAAACGTAGCCTCAAAGAAACCATCAAGTTTGCAATGCTTTAAGTTTTGACTGGTTTCCAATAAATGGTTTAATACATGCTTCTGTTGAAATTTTAAAAATTGTTTAATTTATGACATTTAGCCTGGAATCCTCAAGACCTTCCCACAGTCTCTTTAAATGATGACAGCACATGAAATTGTCACAAAATTCTTAATGCCTCAACCTGTTTGACTTAACTTAGATGCAGTAACGAAGTGGCTACTCCCACCATTAAACAATGTTATGTGAGAACCAGTTTTTATCTCCAGCTCCTCTGAGATAATTACATCAAGCAAAAACCAGCCCAGCATTATGACTGTTCATAAAAGTAAAGGAAAAGAAGTCAATTTTATGTGCCCCACACTGAGCCTCATTAACCTACTTACAGTGCAGTTCTACATTGTACCCCAGCCGTAAACAAAATAGCCTGAAGATAACCTTTCACAAGAAAATGGTGAGGAATATGAAGGGAGCAGGAGGGCATGAGTCATGTATCGTGTCTCTAATTGTCATCAGGACACTTTCCTCTCTTCTCTCCTTCTTGGATCTCAGCCAATTTGTAATTGTTCTTGCATGTTACAGGTCTAAGTATCTATTGTTCATTCTCTCTTTTGTTCCTTGCTGCCCCTATTTTAATTTAGTGCTGTTTTGTTATTGTATCTACTAAAGGCTTTGCTTTACACATGTGCTTTAGGTATAATAAGTATGAAATCTTCTAAAATATTTAATGCACCAAAATTATAACATTTCATGATTTTATTTTTATTTTTTCTAAATTGCGCAAAATCCGGCTCTGAGACCTCACTTGCCAGTGTCATCAAGAACATTAGACATTAAAAAAATTGTTTTTTTAATGTTTATTTATTTTTGAGAAAGAGAGAGACAGAGAGAAACAGAGTGCAAGCAGGGGAGGGGCCGAGAGAGAGGGAGACACAGAACCTGAAGCAGGGTCCAGGCTCTGAGCACAGGGCACGATGTGGGGCTCGAACTCACGAATGGTAAGATCATGACCTGAGCCGAAGTCGGAGGCTTAACTGACTGAGGCACCCAGGCACCCCAACACTGTACATTTTTTGATGGAAGTCTTCCCTACTCAGTGCAGGGATATGGTGACAAGGCCTATGGTTACAGCCTTATTCTTGGCTAAAATGCTTCTTTTCTAGGGTTAGTTTCAAATATCTTACACATGAGCTTGGTCGGTTCTGCTGGCTCTTTCCACACATTTCCATACCAAGCTGAGCAACGAGGACCCTTGTTTTGGTTCCCTAAGTATGGGTGAAACACAGCTCTGCCTCTCTAAATCCTATATTGTTTTTCCTATGGTAGGCTCTGCACCTGCTCCTGAACCCTCATAAGTTAGGGAATTTGAAAATGAAGTAATACAAAAATGAATAGCATTTTCTAAACAGTGTTTCTAAAGTGTGTCCCATGAAAAATTTCTTCCCTTTATAGCTGTTATGCTTAAAAAGGTTTATCAAATAAGTGTAGGAGACAATGGATTAAACTAATGTAAAGAGATTTCTTTATTGTGGAGCTACTTATATCTTTTGGTATGGTAATATTGCATTTTAAATCTCCAGGAGGAGAAAATACTAATCATTTCCTGAAACTTTATGACCACCAAATACTTTTTAATAAAACCAAACTTAAATAGTATTACACAGAATCCTCTTTGGGACTCCCTAAAATAGGATGATTGAATAATGTTGAAATATAAGAATAATTGCACACTTTAAAAATTTTATTTAATGTTTATTTTTGAGAGAGAGAGAAACAGACCATGAGCAGGGGAGGGGTAGAGAGAGAGGGAGACACAGAATCTGAAACAGGCTCCAGGCTCTGAGCTGTCAGCACAGAGACCAACACAGGGATCAACTCACAAACCACGAGATCATGACCTAAGCCGAAGTCAGATGCTCAACCAACTGAGCCACCCAGGAGCCCCTATAATTGCACATTTTTAAGGAACACATATGATCTATTACCTTGTTATCAAAATCTAGTCTGAGGGCCAGAACTGACCAAGTCCCAAGGTTACTCCTATGCCTGTTATACCTGAGGCACTCTTCTATAAACACAGGCTATTATTTGCTGATGAGATTGTTTGTTTGCTTGTTTGTTTGTTTGTTTGTGTTTTGAGAGGGCACAAGTGACCAAGGGCAGAGAGAGAGAGAGAGGGAGAGAGAGAGAGAATCCTACAAGAGGCAGAGAGAGAGAGAGAGAGAGAGAGAGAGAGAGAGAGAGAGAGAAAACCAGAGCTCCTGTTCACCAGAAGTGGGGCTCGTTCTCACCCAAAGCAGGGCTGGAGCTCACTTGATGTGGCACTTGAAGTCACCAACAGTGAGATCATAACCTGAGCTGAAATCAGATGCTTACCCGACTTAGCCACCTAGGTGCCCCAATGATATATATTTTTTTAAGTTTTATTTATTTAAGTAATCTCTGCCCCCAATTTGGGACTCAACCCACCATCCTGAGATCAAGAGTTGCATGCTCTTCCAACCAAGCCAGCCAGGTGCCCCTACCAATGGGACTTTAAGTTGTGGGAAGTAGAAGTGTTTCCTTGAGGTACATCCATTAACCGTGTTTATATAAGATGCTTCATTCTGAGGAAAGAGATGTTTGCATACCTTCCTTCCTCATTTCTCATCATTAGTAGAACTCATCCAGGTGCACTCACTCAGAGACTAAAACACTCATTTGGGGATAGAGAGAAATGAAAATTGGATCCAAACTGAGATTTCTTCCTTCTGGAGGTGAGAAGAAAAAGTAAGCCACAAGAGTGTCACAGAAGGCTGGGTTAGGGAACAAATTTATCAAGTAAGTGAGATAATTTCTGAAAGATCAACACTATAGATTTTAGTAGATTAGGTAACCAACAATTTTAAGACACAGGTGATTGGTGGATGAATATAGTATGTTTTAATATCCAAGATTCAGCCAGTGGTAGACAGTTGGCAAGATGCCAACAAGCCAAAGTGGTATCAGGAAGGCTGACCCAAATAAAAGACGCCAGAAATTGTCATTTATGCATTTATACATTTATTTAAAATTATAGAATATCAGTCACTGGAGTTTGACAGCTGTTTATAGGACACTGGGAGAACGGCCAGTTGGCTAGTCATTTAGTCCATTGACAAGGCAAAACCTTCACTATATGTATTTTTTTAAAAAATGTTAACGTTTATTATTGAGAGACAGAGACAGAACGTGGGGGGAGGGGCAGAGAGAGGAGACACAGAATCTGAAGGAGGCTCCAGGCTCTGAGCTATTAGCACAGAGCCTAACACGGGGCTCGAACTCACAAACCCAGTGAGATCATGACCTGAGCTGAAGTCTGAAGCTCAACAGACTGAGCAACCCAGGCACCCCTTCACTGTATGTTTTTTAAAATGACACCTACTGAACCATAAACAGATACGTATTTGCAACATGATTTGGCTGCAGTATATCCAAATGAGTGCAGTACTTTAATTAAATGTGGCACAAAAGCTATTTTTTTAAAAGAGGTCATCTTTAAAAATTGCTAAAAATTTCCAGTTACTATGTTGAATAGTTCTGCAGTGAAATATCTTACATCCCCTAATTTTCCTCTTTTGGCTGCATTGACACTGTGTAAATGATTTATGGTGACAAATAGTGAAATATATAATTTCTGCATTTGATGCTTACTAGTTGATTATCAAAATCTAATAAAGGAGAGCAGGACCATCTTCAATAAAATTTGACTTACCAAAAAATCCAAAACTAAAGTATTGATTGCTAAACTGATGTTAGCTGGAGTTTTTGAAATATATTCAATTATGAGATTCTGTAACTCAACTCTTCTGCTAGCTAACTCTTTTCCACAGAATAGAAATAATAGTTAGCATAGGAGCGCAGTGGCTATAAGGATTTCTGTTTGGCATAAAGTATGTTTGAGGGAGAGATATCTTTGTCAGCTTCTCCTCACTCTCTCTCTCTCTCTCTGCTATAGGACATGAGCACTAAATGCTGTAAACCATCCTATTTTGCTGCCCTCTAAACAGGGAACTGATATTGTCACTCAACCGTGAGAGAAGCAAGAAAAGAAAGAGAAGTTACCAGCATTACCATCTGATACTTATCTGGAGATTTGCCTCCAGGGATGTCAAATAGGTCTACTTCTTACTAGTTGATTTTTGAATGAGCCACTGACTTCTCCTTTCTCTAAATGTTTTAGTCAGAATTGATTCAGAGGGAGAGAAGGGGCTTTTAAAATGTGAAATCTAAATAATGTTGCTTTTAAGAGGATCATTGTGTATAAGTGTGTACATTTGTATTTAAGGGGTATGTTAGGTCAGCAACAAGGGCTGTAAACAAGAATATCATCTCATGGCAACTCAGAAAATATTTAATGTCACTTTACTTATTATCCCTTACCTTCTTTATTTACCACAAGAAAGATGAAAATTATGGCATTCATACCAGTCCTAATGAGGACTGAGGTCAAGACAAACATGTATTTTCTGAGACTTTTGAAATACAATACATGAGCTGACAGCTTTCTCTCGAGAAAAAAAATCCTTCTTAGAAATTGAAAATTCAGTAAGTGGTGTTTTTACTTTTTAAAATGGTGAGTTATAAAAATCAAGGTTCTTTACCCACCTCTTTAACCACGCTGGATGACTTCCCAGTGTATTCTCCCTGTTGGAAGAGCAGGGGGAGGCCAGTTGTACCTATGTGCTCTCCAGATGCCAGAATATTCCCTCTGACCTGGAGACGTCTGTTCTTGCATTGCTGGAATGGCATTTTCTGGGTCATCTAATGTGCCCCTTCAAATTTGCAGAAATGTCAACTCTTTGTTGGGGCTCCTCCAAGGCAATTTTGCTTCCCTAGCCACCTTGTTGGGGAAACAGCTGGGCAATGTTGGCTTCATCCAAATGTGTCAAATGGAATATTGAACTAACAAGGGTCTGTAAATGTTTATTATTGAATTCCAGCAGATCTCATAGGTTTTGATTCTGTAGCCAGGGTAGGGATACTTCACCCTCTACACTTAGATCGAGCGTGTCGAATTTTGTGTCACTGCATAATAGGAACCAGAAGACTGCTGTGCACACCAGATCAGGTTGTGGCCCCTTGATATAGACAGTTTATTCTTTCCTGATGAAACGTACTACATATTCTGGGATTGCTGCATCTTTCTCCTTCCCAGCAGGGAGGAGAATGTCCAGCAGCATTATAAAACTTCTGCATAGCAAAGACAGAGCATCTATCTGGTTCACTATTGGTTTGACATTGTCATTGTTTGCTTCCTCTGCTCTGAAAATCTTTTCAACGTGGCAGAACTTCCTTGTCCATATCAAAATTGTAGAGGGAGTTAGTAAAAAGTTCTTTGACATAACAAATTATAGCAAATGCACAGAAAATCAGAGACTTAATTGTACTGTTGTTCTCTATGACAGATATTTCTTCAGAAGCAAATATGGTTTCTATTTAAAAGTTTCTTGACAGCTTATCCTGTTCCTAAGATTTGTTTTAATCCGTTGCTGCAATTCCCCCTGAATATCGCCAGAAAACCTGGAGAAGATGAGTCAGTGAATAAGGATACCCTCTCTTTCCTAAGAGAGGCTTATGGGAGATCATTTCAAGAATCACTAAAACAGAAGATTACCTTGCATTACACAGAAGCATATTTTTGTTTTTCATCTGCTTTATCAGGAAACCAAAGAGCTTTGGAAGTGATTTGCAGTATGCTTTTGGTGAATGATAAAACCTCGTCTCTCTTTTCTCTCTTTTTCTCTGTCATAGTGACAAACATTTTGACACCATTCTGCAAATTATAGGAAATAAGCAGAAAGGGAAAACAGAGACCCTGTGTGACTCTGTCAAAAATCCCTGGGCATTTAAAATTTTTGCTCTGCATGAAAGAATGTGTATTTATCTAATTTCACACTTGGATAGTAATCATTAATCCAGAATGAAAATGGACAGTTTGCTTCTTAGGGTTCCCCTTCCCTTTTAAAGTATCCAATCAAATAGCTTAATTTTTCAATGCTTAAACAGAGATAGAATATTTGGAAATTATTTCTTGTACATCTCATTTATCCACGAGCACCATCATTAACCCACGTGAAATATGAAGCTATTTACATACCTGCCTAATAAAATTGCCTTTCATTACCCTATTTGACCTTGCTTCTTTGCTCTTTATTTCCTAACACCTCTGGCATTTTTGTTTCTTTGGATGTAGCTACCATGCTGTTTTTAGGTCTTCTAGAGTTATAATTATTTGAAATGTCAAGGTAAATAAGTTTGGTATTTCCTTTACCGTTACGTATAGCCAGATGATGGTGCAGTATATGCTAATAGCTACCCTTTTGTGAGTACTTATTTTGTTTCCTACATTATGTCATTTATCCCTATACCAAATCCTTAAATTAATTCCTATTTTTCAAATGAATAAAATGTTTGCATAACTTCCCAAGATCAAAGAGTTGAAAAGTGTTGTATATGGATTCAAACCCAGTTTCAGCCACACATGCTATCTTTGAAGTCAGATAGATTCTATTTAAGAATGATCTGTGGGCCCAAAATGGCTCATTCACCTAAATCCTAAAGGGACTATCCTGGTGTTTTTTATCACCCCACCCTCCCCCACATCATTGCCTGTAGTCAGGCTCCTTCTTCATTACTTGTTTCCATCTCTCCTATTTGAAAATGTTTCTTGGGGCACCTGGGTGGCTTAGTTGGTTGAACGTCTGACTTTGGCTGAGGTCATGATCTCGTGGCTTGTGAGTTCGAGTCCTGCATCGGGCTCTGTGCTGACAGCTCAGAGCCTGGAGCCTGCTTCAGATTCTGGGTCTTCCTCTCTCTCTGCCCCTCCCCTGCTCATGCTTTGTCTCTCTCTTTTAAAAATAAGTAAACATTAAAAAAAAAAAAAAAAAGAAAATGTTTCTCAATCCTAAAACCTGCAAGAGGGATCTTCTTATTTAGATTTTCATTGTTCACTTCTCTTGGGAGTCATCTCTCAACTTAAGCAGTAATATGCAAATTTTACTTTGTGACACTGTTCAGCTGGCCTATGTCTGTTCTTTCCCACCCCTTCCCCCCCCCCTCCCCCGCATGGCCCTTATTCTTCATATGTATTATAGTTGCTGCTATACTTAGGAGACTTTTCCTAACATATATTAAAGTCTTTGAGATCAGGGATTTAACCTTATATCTTGAACAGAGGAGTGTTCAATTAATCTTTGTTTAACATGAGAATAAAGGCTGGTAAAAGAGATCAGCAAGTGAGTGCAGAGTCAATCCATGACCCATTTTTTTGAATTGAGCAGCTGTCTATACTCACTTTCTAAAGTAATATCTATGTGTTTTCAAGGGGAAAGATAAATGACTCTATCATAATTTCCAATGAGATTCAAGACTATGTGGGTAAGTTCACATCACCTACTTCTCCATGAGTACTTGTGATCTGTATTTAAGTTCTGTTTAATATTCTGGCACCTGTTGTTCTCTTCCTTGCAAACAATTAAGCCATTTCCCTTTCTCTTTCTTACTTCCAGGTCTCAATCCAGACCCTTTACGTTGACCCAGATGAAGTGAGAGTAACTTCATATACTAAAGCTTCATGTTGGACATAAATACATCTTGATTAAATGTCTCTACCACAGAAATGCCAAGGAAGCCTTTGGGAGCCTTTGAACTTTGAGGGTCAGGTAATGGCTAGAAGTATGTCACTCACTGTGGGTGGTGCACTGCAGTCCCGTTGCACTGGTGACATATGCAGCTGAGGTGGCAGTCCTTCTTGTCACCTGAACAACCTGCTCAGTCAGCCTTTAAGCTTTGATGAAAAATGAATTCACAGGTCACCTTCAAATATACATGGTTAAGAGAAGCTCTACCCCAATCACCATCATTAATCTCAATTGATAAATTTGTTAGACACCATCTCGGGTAATAAAATAAAGCCGGAGCTTGCTCGCATTGAGCACTGGTGCTTTTAGTCACAATCATAGCAGCTCGCATTGAGCACTGCTTTTAGTCACAATCATAGCTGGTAACTCATACAAGAGAGCTTTCTCTAACAAGGGAAAAAAATAACCAAGTTTTAAGATCGGAGCTATAAATACATTTGTGTACTATTTACGAGAAATCGACTAATTCATTTCACCAACCATTTATTGAAAACCTAACGTAAGTTACACACTGCGTTAGGGTCTGGGGTCACAAAGAAGACTGACACCCAGTTCCCTGACTTTAAGGAATTTACTGTATACTTACAAAAGTAATGGCTTCAACATGGAGGTTCTGGAAATAGCCCACTGAAGTCTCCCCCCACTTTTTACATACCACATTCATCTCCACTGTCCTGCGTGTTATACCGTTCCCTTGGAAAGCCCCTGACTATCCCCATCTCTTCCACCTCTTAAAATTCTAGAGTTTATTAGTTTACTCAACACGGACTTATTAATCTAGTAACTAAACACAGGAAATAGAGAGCTGAACAAAACAAGCATGGTTTTCCCTCTTAAATAATGTTTGTTCTAGTGGGCAGAGGAGACCTGCAATGAACAAACAAATAAATTAATAAGTTCAGATAGCGCTATGAAAAAATTTTAAACGTATAATAGAGAGTAACTGAAGTGAGCTAAATTAGACAAAATGATCAGAGAAGGTTCCCAGAAAGGTGGCATTTGGGTTAAAACCTTGGCATTGAGAAGGAGCTGGCCATATGGAAATCTGGGGTAAGAACTTTCTAGGCAGAAAGAACTTTGAGTACAAGGGCCTGAGTCAGGAACGAAGTATAATTATCTGAGGGACAGAAAGATGGCCAGGGAAACTTAAAATATCATGAAGGCATTCAACAGAATGGAAAATAGTAGTAGGAAAAATTCTAAGATGTAAGCAAGAAGAGATCCTACTTCCTTAGAAGTAGGAACTTCTAAACCATGGCAAGGATTATGGATGATTGGTGTCCTGGAATACTACTGGATGTTTATAAATAATGGAAGAGGGTGAAATGTTATGTGTTTTAAAAATATCACACTGGATACTGTGTGAAGAATGGATTGTAGAGAGTTAAGAGTAGAAACAGTGGTGCCTCTTAAAAGGTTATTATGGCAATTTGGGGGAATGGTGACATTTACTTAAGTGGGATCATGGTGCAGAAAGAGAGAGACCTGTCTTGTATACTGCAGGAACCCTCCCTTATTACTGCTTAGACACACACTCTCTCTCTATTCTGATCTCCCATAAACATTTTGCTGTATAAGACAGTTTCATAATTTAATAACTACAATAAGCAGTCCCGATTCTTTATTATTTACTAGTAATTACACTAAATGCTTTACAGACTTTATCTAATCTACACATAGCACCGTGAGGTGAGCAATATTTTTATCTTTATTTTTCTAAAGGGGAAGCTGAAGCTCAGAGACAGCAAGTAACTTGCAGCTAAAAAGTAGTAGAGCTGGGGGCGCCTGGGTGGCGCAGTCGGTTAAGCGTCCGACTTCAGCCAGGTCACGATCTCGCGGTCCGTGAGTTCGAGCCCCGCGTCGGGCTCTGGGCTGATGGCTCGGAGCCTGGAGCCTGTTTCCGATTCTGTGTCCCCCTCTCTCTCTGCCCCTCCCCCGTTCATGCTCTGTCTCTCTCTGTCCCAAAAATAAATAAACGTTGAAAAAAAAAAAAAAGTAGTAGAGCTGAGTTGAACCCAACTCTGTCTCAAATCTTATAAGCTCTTAACTTTTCGTATATATTATCTTCCCTTTTTTCTGTTTTGCAAGTTATGTTAGACTTATCTTTCTAATTTTGTAAGTGGCGTGCCTTTTTGCTGGTTATACCATACACAAAGGTATGAGGTATAAGTATTTATTAAAATTTCCAACATTGCCGCTTCCAAGAGATGTGTGTGGCAGATCTGATAGCTGCACTATTCCAGGCACTGTGAAGCCCTCGTTATAACTCTGGGGACACCAAGTGTGACATTGAGAAGAAGCAGGACTTGTGAAATTGAGAAGGGAATCGTAGGACTGGCAACAGCCATAGAGCTGCATGGAGCTTCCAGAAGAAGGGGAGACAGTGAGGAATGAATCCAAAGCATGTAGCAGTTGACAGGGGCATGTGACAAGGCAGTAGAAGTGGCTCCATGGGAATGACACCTGTACATTTAGAAGGGTTAGAAGTGCTTGGTTTAAAGTTGTTTTTTTTTTTTTTTTCAAAGTTTATTTATTTTTGGGACAGAGAGAGACAGAGCATGAACGGGGGAGGGGGCAGAGAGAGAGGGAGACTCAGAATCGGAAACAGGCTCCAGGCTCTGAGCCATCAGCCCAGAGCCTGACGTGGGGCTCGAACTCACGGACCACGAGATCGTGACCTGGCTGAAGTCGGACGCTTAACCGACTGCGCCACCCAGGCGCCCCTAGAAGTGCTTGGTTTAATGCTCTGTTTTCACCATCTTGAAATTCTTAATTTTTGATTAAGGAACATCACAGTTCCATTTTACGTTGGGCCTCACAAATTATGTTGCCTGTTCTTCTAGGCAGGTCAAAGTAATCCAAGAGAAATGCAATAAAGATGCATCTGAATCCATCAAAATAACCTCAGAAATCTCTTACTACAAATACCTAGAAATGATGGAATTTCAAAAAATAAATAAAACCATAAATGCTGTTTCAGATACGGTTGAGTTTCCAAAAACCATCAAGTATTGTAAACTGAGAAGAAGCAAAACTAAACAAAACAAAACAAACGAGAATATCAAAGCCATTGAGAGGGACTCACCTTACCAGGTATCAATATTTCAAGCAAATCTATAGTAATTAAGTCAATAGAATGATCACAAGACTAGGGAAACTAATAGATCCAAAGAGAACCCTGCACACATAAAAATTTCATACACCTCAGCATTGATCATGTAAATCTACAATGAAAAGATGGATCACTGAGAAACTGCTGTTGGAAAGTTGGTTATCCAAATTGGAAAAAGCAAACAAATCTCTGCCTCACACCATACAACAAAAAATCTATCTGGGTGGAATAAAATCCTAAGGTGATGCTGAGGAAATATAAGAGACTATTTTTAAACCTCTGGCCAGCTTTGGTTATATCTATTTTAAAAATAAATAAAACATGTAAATTTTAAAACTTTCTAATTTGGTGGCATTAAAATTAAAAAATTCTTGGGATGCCTGAGTGGCTCAGTGGGGTAAGCATCCAACTCTTGATCTCAGCTCAGGTCTTGATCTCAGAGCTGTGAGTTCAAGCCCTGCATTGGGCTCCACGCTGGGCATGAAGCCTGCTTAAAAGAAAAAAAAAATTAAAAATTTCTCAAAAAATTACCTTAAACAAAATGAAATGACAAGCTACTGACTAGGCATTTTCAGAGCATATAACAACAAAAAAGTTGCATCTAGAACATACACACATTTCTTTCAAATAAACAATTCAGCAAACAAAACACTGAAGATTACAAATGCACATTCATAGAATAGGAAACAAAAATACTCTAAGAGGTGTTGCTTAACCTCATTAGTAACAAGGTACCAACATAAATAAATCACAAAAACTTGAATTTTCACTTAAATTAATTTGCAGAACAATAGTACAGTATTATGATAAAGCTTAAAAATTACAACTGTTTAAAATTGTATTACTGCATAATAATTAAATAGACGTATCATATATGGTAAAGGTAAAAATTTGCCTGTGAGATCTTCATCAAATCCACTGTTGGTCAGTAAACAATGCTTTCGAGCACTAGCAATGTGAAGGGCACGAAGATTCTGGGAAACATACAACGATGGTAACACCCACCTTTTATCCTTGAGGCACATATAATCTTGTAGGAGAAAGAGAGTATGCATGCAAGTCACTACATCTGAGAAAGCTTCGAAGGTCTGAAAACATGTGGATAAAATGCTATATGATCCACAACTGACTGAGTGGTCAAAGTCCTATCTTCCCCAACTCACTCATTACTAAACTTGGAAAAAAGTCTAATTTCACCAATTCCTTAAACATGTCATGCATTTAGTACTGTGGGCAGCGTGGGTTGGGTGGGAGAGAACTTGGGGGAAGTAGACAGTAGATGATGCAAGGTGGACTGGACAGGAACAAATATTGGTTAACTTTACTATGCTCTAGGCTTTAGCTACACTACTTATTAATATTATGATGATGTTATATAACATATCAATAACATTAATATTATTCTGATGATTTGTGTTATAATATTAACAACAGTGTAAGTGAATATTATAGTTTTTTTAATGTTGATTTGTTTATTTTGAGAGAGAACCTGCACGTGTACGAGTGGGGGAGGGGCAGAGAGAAAGGGAGAGAGAATCCCAAACAGGCTCCGTGTCAGGCACAGAGCCCTTTGCAAGGCTCGTTCTCACAACTGCAAGATCACCACCTGAGCTGATATCAACAGTCCGATGCTTAACCAACTCAGCTACCCAAGCGCCCCAAGATCAATCTTATTTTATCCAGTTCACTGAGAGAGAAATGAAATCTCGGTGTGGGTAAGTTACCCAAGCTCACAGGCTCAGCGAATAGCAGATCTAAGACCCAAATCCCAGGTGTAGCTGACTCTAAAGTCTGTGACCATGCCTGTAGTCACATTGTCTTTTAAGGAATTGTATTATTTCTTATCTGGACATCTTTGATTCTAATAAAAGATGTACATTTAAAAATGTATTCTTCTATTGATAATTTCTGATACATGATCTCTAAACCTTTCCTGTCTCAAATGAAACTTCCATGTATATTCTTTAGGTTGAATCCTATGCATCACACTTAGAAGAAGATACTGTTCACAATATGTAAAATGTTTAAAAATGGAGAAACATTGTATCATGGAAAAATTACTCTTGTTTACTTTCAGCTTTTGTTCAAAAATTTCACTCCCTTTGAGTGTTTTGTTGTCATTTGGAAAGACAAAATAATTACTCTGAGTATTTTGTGGCATTCGTTAGACATTTACTTGTTTAGCAAATGTTTATTGAATGTTACGTGCTAAGTCCCATTGTAAGTGCTGTGGTTGCAGCAGCAAGCTAGGGAGAGTTTGTGCCTTCAAAGAGCTTTCACTCCACTTAAGGGAAAGAGATGGGGGGAGTCAACTTGGGAAGAGTAAAACAACTTCAAATAGGGATGCTTGCTATGAAGAACAAGCAGGGAACAGAATAGTCAGAGACTGGGAAGGGCAGAGATCATGAGGAAAGTAAATTTGCAGGCCCAGATGGTATGATTAATTGAAAGAAATATCTCTCTGACTTGGCATTTATGTGATCAGCCAAGCTGCTTGCTTTGCTCAACTCTTACTCAGGTTAATTAGTTGGGAGAGACTCTTGACAGACATACAGTTGTGAATATTTGCAATCATTTATTACTCTTATTTTCAAGAGGAAAATGAGCATTACACTTATAAGATGAAGAAAGGTTGAACGAGGTATGTTTTCATCTTTTTCAGAGGGGTGTTTTTGTCTTGCTCTAGGTTCAATACAACTTTGGAAAGCATTTTCATGGGTGATACAGAAAGGAAGTTTAGATCTGCCCTTGGAACCCAGATTTCTCAGCCGAAAAATCTCTGAGTCCCTTTTCTCTGAGACACAATGTGTAATTTCACCAAGGTTACTATAATTCTCATCTACCTCTTGGAGGAAATTTTTGACATCAGCTTGAAGGTGCTCTTATAAGAGACTCACTATAGAAACATTCATTTCTTTTCAGTGTGTTTAATTCCCTACTCTGACACTGGCTAGTTAAGTGACCTTGAGCAAATTGCTTTCTCTCACAAAACTTCTGATTCTCCCTGACAAATTCCCTTTTCTTCATCACTCAAACAGGTCTTGAAATCTCATCTCCCGCAGGAAGCAGTTCTAATAAATTAGAGAAGAAATGATTAATTCCAATATGTCACCTCCATTGTACTCTTTTTCTGTTTTATGTACCTACTAAATGCACTTATACCCCAACTTTATAGCTAATAAAAAGACACTTTGGTTTAATTTCATTATTTATTTAAAAACCACTGGCTTATGTTATCATCCCACCTGCTTATTTACCTATTTTGTAGGTTGTATTCTAAAGTGACTAAATTATGCTTGCATGTTCCAACCTCATTGAAAATGGACTTTACTTTCTATCTTCTAATTCTACTCAACGAAATAAGAGGAATTTTTCCAGACCCATCTAAAAATATCAGATGGCAACTTGGGTGTCAGAGTGGCCTGAAAAAGAGATTTCTCTGAACGTAGGGACTCAATATGGCTTTTATACCTGTATCCCCGGTCTTAAGCCCAATGTCCAGCACATGGTAAGTGCTAAGTAGTTTCTGGTCAAATCTGATCTAAAGATTTGAAAACAAATCTTAGCACTGCCTAAGGGACCCAGGATATTGGTCCTAAGATCTAGGGTTTCCACAGAGTTCAGTCAAGGCTTTGACGAACTGGTCTCCGGAGAACTTGTAGATTGAAGGGACAGACATTCTGGGAATACAGCTTACTACCATCTCTGACATGAATTAGCTGAATGATCTTGGCAAAATCACCTACCTCTTTGACACTAGGGTGTGTGTGTGTGTGTGTGTGTGTGTGTATATATATATATATATATATATATATATATATATATGGAATTGAGTGAGGTTATCTCTGGAGTAACTTTTATTTATTTTTTTTTATTTTTTTTTTTTAATTTTTTTTTTCAATGTTTATTTATTTTTGGGACAGAGAGAGACAGAGCATGAACGGGGGAGGGACAGAGAGAGAGGGAGACACAGAATCGGAAACAGGCTCCAGGCTCCGAGCCATCAGCCCAGAGCCCGACGCGGGGCTCGAACTCCCGGACCGCGAGATCGTGACCTGGCTGAAGTCGGACGCTTAACCGACTGCGCCACCCAGGCGCCCCTGGAGTAACTTTTAGATATATTATAGGAGTCCACGATTCTATTGATAATACCTGAAACAAAACAAAACTTTTCCTAGGGACTATAAATTAAAGTCAGCAATGCTGTGGTTGCAGGTAATGGCAGGGTGATTGTGGTCCTTTCAGATAGTATGATGTTATAATGGGTATGTCTGCAAGTGTATCAAGGAAAGGATTGTTTTCTGAGCACCATGTCAGGTGCAGCAGGGGACTAACACAAGACTTCCATCAGCTACTGGCTGGAGATAATAGAAGTGTGATGCTTGAGTGGTAACTGGATCTTTTATTTGGCAAACAATGTCAAAGAAGGCTGCCCATGTAGAAAGGTACCAGGAAACATTCTTCTAGTACTGCTACTACAGCTTTAAGTGTGATCTGCCTCACGCTCAAGAGCATTATAAGAATTAATGAATGCAAAATGCTTTTGTGAAAGATACTTCCAGAACCTGGTCTATACCAGTGAAATGGGCTGATGCCGAATAACCCAAACGCCCCCTAAGCAGGGTGCCATGAGTATTAACATATGTATTGCAGTTTATTAACATCAGGAGTGATTAAATTAACTATGACCTAAACATAACAATGGCTAAATCATCCTTACCAGGCAGAGCAGAAAATCACACACAGCTTTGCAGTATGGGGCAGTGAATAAGATCATCGCACTTCAGCGTCAGTGAGGCAAAGGCAGCACTAAATGAAGGCTGTTGGATTTACAAGATACCCTGGCTCCTTTCCAGGGAACACTTCCCCTGCAATTAAACATCAAGAGGGCATTCGTTGCCCCCTACTAACTCAAGGCTGCAGCTTTTATTTAGCCTTATAAAGTCATATGTTGGAAAAGAGAACACCATGGTCACACGTGGAAATACGGGCAACATCCCGGCTGAATAATAAACTCTATCTTTTTTTTTTTTTTACATTGTAAATCTCCAGCTTTGAGGGTCTCCCCGCTGCTAATATAAGAGTGCAGAGAGATCACAACAGAGTGGCACTGTCTTGGACGTCCTTCTCAGGGATTACAGCATGACTTTACAGGATAGCAGCACAAATCGTTACACTGGGCATTCATCAGCGGAAAGAAAACTTCTGTGAGAACCAAGACCTAGTGTATTGTGGTCCCAAGAGCTCCTTCCTGTTCAGTAACCTCTGCTAATCTTTGTCAGGGAAAAATAATCTTTTTATTTTTGCGTTTGAATAGTAAAGAACTCCTGAGCCACTCTAAGGGTGTTAAAAGCTCGCTATGTGGTCTTTTGTGCTCTTTGGCCACTGTGTCACTCCCATGGACTCCTGTGATTTTGAATTTACCCTCACCTTTCTCTTACTTGAGCTTCCTCTCCCCCAGTCTCTGTGCTGTGAAACAAGAGCTTTGTGCAGGCAAGTGTCTACGGAAGTTGCTGCTACTTTAGTGGAAATTGTGAGAAATAATGCTGCATTTTCCTGAGGGCTTCTAAAAACAAAACAACTGGTTGGTTTAACAGTCACCTGTTCCAAGAGCTTTCTGCATGATTAGGAACACAAGCACACTGCTTAGAATCTGGGAACTCTCCTATTTCTTTTAGAAAATGGCATAAAACAAAACAAAACGTGGGTTTTTTTTCATTCATGGATTTCAACTTTTCATGCATTTTAATGGAAATGGGGCCTATAGGACATAGTTATCTATGCTTATAAATTACAGTCCTTTGTTCTCACGCTGGTAAAGAACAAATTCTTAAAGGTAAAGACATTAAGCAGTTGAGTCATGAACATCAAGATGGTTCTCAGAATTACCGTCTCCATTATGAAAATCTATAAATACTTCTATTTTACAATGTGACTTTTATAATACTTTTTGTTACTGTTTTTATTTTATTTCGGATGGTTTATTTTAGAAATAGCTTTTAGCAATACTGATAATTTACTGGGATTCTATCTAGTAAGGAAAAGATCTTTGGGGAAAATGATGGTTCAGACCCTTTTATTTCAAAACATAAGTGATAAATAAAATTTCCTTGTGTTGAAAATAAATTGAAATTCTTTAGCAAATATTCGTTTTACTCACACATTTCCTCCTTTCTCTCTCCAGATTCCATCCATCTAGGGCTGGTGTTATGGGTATGTGACCAGCAGTCTGCTAAAAAAAGAATTAAAGAAGGCAATTTAAGTTACACCAACAGACTTTGTTTAAAACCTCAAGAAGCAGTCAAGAAAATTGCAAAATGGGGAAGAAGGCAGGAAGCTTTTAGAAGATACAGAAGAGAGAAAAAGGAAGTAAGTACAGTAGAACCTTGGTTTGTGAGCATAGTTTGTTATGGAAACAGGCTTGTAATCCAAAGCACTTGTATATCAAAGCGAATTTCTTCATAAGAAATAATGGAAACTCAGGTGATTCATTCCATAACCCAAAAATATTCATATAAAAACGATTACAATACGGTAACATAATACAAAACAATAAAGGAAATACAAAATAGAAAGAAAAATAAACAAATTAACCTGCACTTACCTTTGGAAACCTTCATGGCTGGTGTGAGGGAGATGAGAGAGGAGGGTTATTGTACAGGACGACTTTCACTATCACTAATGGAATCACTGCTGTCTCTTGGCTCAATGGAATCTTTTCCTGCATGGGGCCATTCATTGTATACACTCACACAGATGTTGACTATGGTACAGTATTAATAAACTCTTGTCATATACTGTATCTAAGTAACTGGCAATAAGGCAGCAGAGGAAAGGGTCTATATCTGCAGGCAGCCTGACCTAGAATGAAGCAAAGCATTCTCAAGCTTCCTGTTGTATGGAAAAGCAAAGGACGGTCCATAGGTGCTTTGAAGTACGAAAAATACACTAGTGTCAGTTGTAGGCACCTTCCAACATTGTGAAAAATCACTGATTTCTGCCAAACACCGCAGCCTGAGACCAAGCATCCAAGCATCAGAGACAATCACCCACAATCCTTCAGTGAGAGAGCAAGAGAGAGAGAGAGAGAGAGAGAGAAGAACCATTGCCTCAGTTGTGATCATGTGATGTTCAGTGACATGTACTACTCATATTGCAAGACATTGCTTCTTAAAATTTATTACAAATGTTTGCTTATCTTGTGGAACACTTGCATAATAAGTTATTTGCGACCAAAAGTTTTACTGTATAGATCCCAGAGTTGTCTTGGCTTTTGGGGATGGCTAAGAGGATGTACTGCCATTCTGGTCTAATGGAGCATTTCCAGGGACACAAAAGCTACCTAAATTTCAGTTTACTGATGTGACCCTAGTCAAGAACAGTTCCATCTTGGGTCTAGAAATTTATTTCAGTAAGACACAGGGTCCCAAATTAAGTGGGGCTCATGGTTGGGGTACAGTGCTTTGAAGTCTCTGTCTTGACATTGTTAATAAAGTTACCTTTGAATGTGTGTTTTATAAATACAGTCCAGTGGGGCAAAGGTGCATGTGCAGGGGGCTTGCAGCCTGAGGTAAACACAGGGCATGCACTAAGAGACATCTCTTTGAAGTCACTTCCTCTTGCCTAAGTGTTGCCTGAGTAAGAAAAATATATTTCCTTCTATGATTGTTTAAATCCCTTATTTTATACTCTGGCAAGAACAAATCCATTCCTAGTCTGTTCTTTTGCTATTGGAAAGTCAAACAGTGATCCTGGCACTACTAGGGAAGAAAGGAGGCTTTGGAAGCAGCTTAAATTGAAGTGCAATAGGATGTGTGTGTGTGTGTGTGTGTGTGTGTGTGTGTGTGTGTGTGTGTGTAGTTTGATGTTGCGGTTATAGGTATTACCTGCCCAGCATCTCCCCAAACCTCTCAGGAGGCAGAGGTCCCAGTAATAATCCTTAACGATTATATGACAGTTGGGTAGTGAAAGTATTAGTTGTCGTAATTGTTGCTTTCTCTAACTTATCGAGGTGGTATCCTGATTGGATAAAGTAAAGATAGACCTTTCTTCAGATTCTTTTGGCGGAAATGAGTATTTCTGAGTATGAAGGTGCTGAGCATTTTAGGATGAAAAAGGGATGGAACAGCCTATCATTCCTACCTCATTCATTTCATGCTGTTTTCCCCAAAGTCATCTTCAGTCACTACACACCAGCAATTCCTTACACGATGATTGAATTCTAAACTCAGCACACACAGGAATGGCCTACAGATTTAAGGACACCACATTTCTAATTTGATTCCTATGTGTGGCTGAATAGTCTTCAGCAAAGGGTCAGTGGAGCCTATCTTTTATCATTTTTAATAAAATCTTTGCTAATTAACAACATAGTGATTATAAAAAATATTCAGAGGTCTTAATACCCATAGTATTCTTCTATTATCTTCGAGGAAAGTACAAACTTCTGTCTCAGTCTACTTCAAAGATTTCCTTCTCTGGCTTTTATGCAATGAGAAGAGGTCTCCCTCCTTCTTTCACTACCACTGTTCTACAGTAGAGAGATGACCCAGAGCTGTTAGCCCATGAGATTAAAACGGAACCAGGAGACAAAACAAGATGTTAGTATATAAAACAAATACATTTGCCCAGTGTGCCCTCAGTGAAGTTGTTGTCTGTGGACAAAACCTGGACTTCTCTCCATTTACTGTGGGTGATCAAGGAAAAGGAGACACTCCTTATCTGCTCTGGTGTGTGCCACACCCCATCACATAACACACACTGTGCTTCTTTGCCCATGATTGTTTTTTTTTTAATTTTTTAAACATTTTTATTTGTTTATTTTGAGAGAGACAGACACAGAATGAGCAGAGAAAGGGCAGAGAGAGATGGAGAGAAAGAATCCCAAGTAGGTTCCACGCTGCCTGCGCCAAGCCTGATGTGGGGCTTGAACTCACAAAACTGGGAGATCCTGACCTGAGCCAAATCAAGAATCCAAGACTTAACCACTTAACCAATCGAGCCATCCAAATGCCCTGCCTATGATTGTAATGAGCCAATCAATACTATAAAAATAGATAACCAATGAATTAATTTTTAAAAAATAAGATTTGAGGGGCGCCTGGGTGGCTCAGTCGGTTAAGCGGCCGACTTCGACTCAGGTCATGATCTCGCTGTCTGTGAGTTTGAGCCCCGCGTCGGGCTCTGTGCTGACAGCTCAGAGCCTGGAGCCTACTTCAGATTCTGTGTCTCCCTCTCTCTGACCCTCCCCCGTTCATGCTCTGTCTCTCTCTGTCTCAAAAATAAATAAATGTTAAAAAAATTAAAAAAAAATAAGATTTGAGTCATAAAAATTGTTTTCCTTTTCATGAGATCTAGATACAATTCTTCATGGATGTAGTTTCTTGATATAAAAAGAAATACTAATGAAATCCAAATGACACAGGAAAAATCAAACTCATTTTTATGTACTATACCCATATTTCATTTAACAACATCCATATGGAGCAATTAATTATTTTATGTATCATTGAAAGAGTTTAATAAAATAAGTCTCTCTCTTTCCCTCCCTTCCTCCCTCCCTCCCTCCCTCCCTCCCTTCCTTCCTCCCTCCCTCCCTTCCTCCCTTCCTCCCTCCCTTCCTCTCTCTCTCTTTGAATTTATATCTATTTGCATCCATAGCCACTGTGAACCATGCACACTGAAAGTGCCCACAGCCACTTAGAATGCCACATACTCAAGTTTGGGCTGCAATAATTTCTGTTTATTCTGATCTAAGGTCTTTTGCCATTTGTTTTCTGTGTACTTGTCAATAGTTTTTGGACCCATGTAGGACATGCCAGTAAAGGTAATCTACTTCTGAAAACAAACAAAGGGAAAGTACCATGCAGGGAAACATAGGGTAAAGAAGAGGGGTTAGATAAAAACTGACATCATAAATGACATCCTAATGATCTCTGTGGCAGAGAAGGACCGACCCAGGGCTGGGAAGCTGGAACTGGAAAAAACTAAGGCCTGAGGTCAATCAAGCCTTTAAGGGGTAAGAGAACCACAGTTACTGTCACTCTAAAATTCAAGAATGCAAATTTTTAAGAATTTTACACTAAAAAAAATCTGTCTTTTGCTCATCTAAGTAGTATGTTTCTGCAATAGTCTGCTTGGGCTACCATAACAAAATACCATAGACTGGGTGACTTAAACAATGAAGTTTATTTTCTTACCATCTGGAGGCTGTAAGTCAGACATCAGGATCCCATCCTATCTAGATTCTGAAGAGAGCTATCTTTCTGACTCACAGACAGACTCCTTCTCACTGTGTTCTCATGCCATACGGTGAGTGAGCTCTTTGGTGTCTTTTATTAGGGCACTGTTCCTATCTGGGACCCACCCGTGTGAACTTACTTAACCAGGATCACTTTTTACTCCAAATATAGTCTCATTGGGAGGTAAAGTTTCAATACATGAATTTGGGGGAAGGAGCATCATAATTCAGCCCACAGCAATTCCCTTTCTAGAAAGTTTTTCTATGCGCTTCAACTCTATGTATGTATATGTGTGTGTGTATATATA
>NW_024412403.1:57848362-57967884 GCF_014898765.1 Herpailurus yagouaroundi
TGTCCAAAAAACGAGTCCTTTTCACACTTCATTACCCTGAAACCACTTCTCCCCTGACTTCTATCCTTTAAGGTCCCTTGTGATTATATTGGACTCACCCAGATAACTGAGGAAGATCTCCCAATTTAAAGTCCCCTGATTAGAAATGTTTATTTCATCTGCAACTTTCACTCCCCCTTGCAATGTAACATAACATCTAAATGGGTACCAATGATGAGAATGCAGACATCTTTGGGGGACCATTCTTTTTTTTCTGCCTATCACAATACTCATATAATTATATTAGAAGACATAATTTCTTGTACCTGTAATCTAATAAGGTAAAGGATAAGTAAATCAAATCACTAAGTTTGGAACCTGGATTTGACCTAAATACTACCATGCTCCTGGGAATTTTAATTTCTGGCTTCCTAAAAATTAGCCTTCTAAAATTGGATAATACTCAAATTACATTATGGATACAAATTAAAGTGAATTTCATCAACGGCACACAATTCAATTGTCCTCCAATTTTCTTTAGCATTCAATCAGCTGACACTTGCAAATTTTCAAACAGTTTAAGAAAGAGGAACACCATACACTTTGGGGCAGGAAATATACTGAATTTAAAATTAAGAGTCAGTATATTCCAATTTCAAATAGAAAAATTTTAGGAGAGGAATATGAACAGAAAAGCCTACATTTAATAATGGATTTGGAATATAAAATTGTTTTTACTACTGTAATTGCACAATATGAGTTGTACAAATAATTGATATTCATTTCAGTTACATTTTGTACTAAAAGAATATTTTAAAAATGCTATAATTTTACTTTCCTCATCTTGGGAACTGCCTAAATATAAGTTACTTGAAATAATAGTACATTCATTTTTCAAATACTGTACAAACATATATCTTTAACTGAGTGCTTACTGTTTGCAACATTTGGAAGGATACAAAATTTTGTAGGATATAAACACTTAGAATTTATATATATAAGAAATCATATAAAATATTACTTTTATATCACTTTATGTTTTATTTTAATGATATTAATATAAAATAGAATATTTTTCCCACTTTTTATTTTTAACATTGAAACTGCTATTATGAATCAATACAGTCCAGTGAATTGCTCCATAGTCTTTGTGAGAGAAGGTAACAGGTAAGGAAAGAAATCTCTGTTTTTGCTTCAATTATTTTAGTTGAATGAACATAGCTGATTTATCCCTTTAGTTTCTATGTACACATGCTCACAGTGATCAAAAGTCAAACTAAAATATTAGAGCACTGAGTCAGTACGTTTGCTATACACACACACACGCACACACCACACACACATACACACACACCACACACACATACACACACACACACACTCGTACAACTTGTTATTTTGATGGTTCGTGTTTTAAAAGAACCTGGAGAATAAAGCCATGTTGTGCAAACATTTCATATTTTCTCCTGGCATACAAATGCTAAATAAATAATTGCTAAATGAATGAGCAAATAGTTCTCCTCAATGAATGTATTCAACATATGAAAGTCATTAAGATTGCAAAGAGGGGTACCTGGGTGGCTCAGTCAGTTGGGCGTGGGACTTTGGCTCAGGTCATGATCTCACAGTTCATGGGTTCAAGCCCCTCATCTGGCTCTGTGCTGACAGCTCAGAGCCTGGAGCCTGCTTTGGATTGTGTCTCCCTCTCTCTCTGCCTCTCCCCAAGTTGTGCTCTCTTTCTTGGTCTCCAAAATAAATAAACATTTAAAAAAGTTGCAAAGAAGAGACCGCTTCAGATAACACCCCATTCACCCATTATTGGAATTTATTGAAAAGGTGCTTGGGAGTTGAGGATTAGAAAATACTTCATCTTTTCACTATATGAGCACTCTGGGTCCTCCTGCTTCTAACTCTGAATATAGGAAAGCCTCCATGGAGTGCTAGGCCATTATCTCAGAACCATGTAAAATATGTCCTGATTTTTCTTATCTACAGTTTTTCTTTTTAGTCCTATTTATCCTGGAACATTTTAATACACAAAATTAGTTCCGTGACTCTCATAGCCCCATCATACAGTGGTAGTAGTTATCAACTGTTGCCAGTCTTTTTTTTTTCCGTTTCTGTTTTAACGCTACTGGCCTTTACTACACTGGGTTATTTTGAAACAAATCCCAGCTATCGTGTCATTTCATCTAAACATAGTTATAGGTGTGTCATATTTTTAAGTTGACAAAATGGATGTGACTTTTTGAGAGTACCTGACTAGATAGATATTTTTATTGTTTTCTGTTGGGTTGCCTTTTATTACTGATTTATAGGAATGCATTATGTATTCTCCATATGAGTCCTTTGCTTTTACGTGTTTGTGTGTATGTTTAAACAGTATCTTTTCCCATGCTGAATTTGCCTTTGGGTTTCTTTATGGTGTATTTTGATAAATAGAATTTCTCATTTTTGTTGTAGTCAGTCTCATCCATTCTTGTCCTTTATATAGTCAATAATTTTTCTGTCCAGTGGAAGAAAGTGTTGCCTATACCAAAGTCACAGATAACGTTACTGTATGTTTCTGTGGTCTGAATGTTTTTGCCCTCCCAAATTCATGTGTCTATATCCTGATGGCCAATATGATGGCATTAGAAGCTGGGGCCTTTGGAGATGCTTAGGTCATGAGAGCAGAGCACTAGTAAATGGATTAGCACTCTTATGAAAGAGACCCCACAGCACTCCCCGATCCCTTCTACTATGTGAGAGCACAGTGAGAAGTGCAACTTGGAAGAGGGCCATTACCAAAATCTGACTAGTCTGGCATCCTGATCTTGGACCTCCAAACTCTAGAACTGTGAGAAGTAAATTTCTATTGTCTATAAGCCACCTGATCTGGGATATTTTGTTATAGCAGCCCAACAGACTGAGGCATACATTGTCTTCTAAAAACTTTATTTTTCAACTTTCCCATTTGTCTTCAATCTAACTGTAATTTATTTTTGCCTAACATGAGAGGTGGGGGCAGGGTAAGGTTCACTTTTTTTATATGGGCATTGAAGCATCCATCTATTGAAAGTAATATCCTTCTTTACAAGGCAGTGATAACTTTGTCATTTACTAGGAGACTGTATGTATATAGGTCTGTATCAATACTAGAGTATTTTAATTACTGAAGTTTTATATCTAATAGTATAAATCCTCTAGAAATTTTCTTTTAGTTTGTGTTGATTTGGTCCTTTGCTTTTACACATGTATTTTAGAATATGCTTGTCCAAGTCCACCAAAAATTAAAAAAAAAAAGGTTACTGGTCTTTTTATTAGAATTACACTGAAACTGTTATATCATTAAAAAAACATTATCTTTATAGTAGTGAGTATTCTAATCCAATAACATAGTATATCCCTCCATTTATTTAATTTCCTTCAATAATGTTTTATAGAAGTATTTTTTTAAGTTTATTTATTTTGAGAGAGAGATTCAGCAAGTGGGGGAGGGACAGGGAGAAGCCCAAGTAGACTCCACACTGTCAGTGCAGAGCCCAAGGTGGGGCTGGAACTCACAAACCATGAGATCATGACCTGAGCCAATGCCAAGTGTCAGACACTCAACTGACTGAGCCACCCAGGCATCCCAATAATGTTTTGTAGTATTCTACAAATTTCCTCTGAATAAATAGAACATCATAATTAGGTTACTCTTACTGTTTTTGAATATTTGTTTCATTTGTAAAGATGTGACAAAAATTTTTTCATTTTCTATTTGCTGCTGGTAGATAGAAATATAACTGATGCTTGGGCTTAAACTTTGTACCTTGTGACCTTCCTCAATTGATTTATTAATTCTGATATTTATCTGTAGATTCATTTAAATTTTATAATTTACAAATAATGATAATTTTAGTTTTTCCTTCCAAAGCCATATATCTTTTATTCATTTGCCTTGTTTTATTGGACTAGCTACAAGGTCCAGTACAAGACTGAATAAGATTGATGATACCAGCATCTTAATCTTATTCTCAATCTCACTAGGAAAGCTCTAAATATCACTATTAAGTTTTATGTGTCTGGAGGTCTTTATAGACTTTCCTTATCAGATTAAAAATTACTCTGTTACTAGTTTTTCATGAATGGATTATTGACGTGATCAGTGACGACTTTTCTTCTTTCTGTTAATGTGGTGAGTTGTATTAGTTTTCCAGGATTAAACTAATTTAGCATTCCTGAAATAAACTAAACTTGGTCAGGATACAATCATTTCCTAATATTTTGTTTAGAAACTTTGCATAGAAGTCTTGCATTGTGGGGGCACCTGAGTGGCTCATTTGGCCATGTGCCCAACTCTTGGTTTCAGCTCGGGTCATGATCTCACGGTATGTGAGTTTGAGCCCCAGGCTGTTTGTTTGCAGTGCAGAGCCTGCTTGGAATTGTCTGTCTCTCCCTCTCTCTCTCTGCCCCTCCCACAGACACTTCCTCTCAAAAATAAATAAACTTAAAAAAAAAAGAAATCTTGCATCTATGTTTATGATTATCCAGTAATGCTTTTTCTTATATTGTAATGACATTTTCAACTTTTGATAACAAGTTTATACTGGCCTCCTGTAATGAATTAGAAAGTATTTTCTCTCTATTTTGGGTCATTTTGGGTATTTTTTTTTCTTTAGTAAGTCTTTGGAAGAATATTAAGGGAATTGTCTAAATCTAAAGTTTTCTTTGTGGACAGATCTGTAGTTAAGGATCAAATTACTTTAATAGAGGATGTTTTGGATTATTCATTTCTATTGGATTCAGTTTTCTTAGGCTTTTCCATTTCATCTCTGACTACAACAAAACTTCTTTATAATGTCTACTTATTGTTTTGTTAAGTTTAGGATCTCTAACAATGTTCCATTTTTCATTACTGATATTAGGAATTTATTTCTTCTTTTTTATTTTCTTTGATAAATCTTAATTGTAGTGTATCAGTTTTATTAGTGTTGTCAAATAACCTAAATTTGGTGGTGTTGATTTTTTTATGTATGTGTTTTCAATTTAATTCATACATTTTCATCTTTTTATTATCTGTATATTATCCTTTTTGGGTTTAATTTTCTGTTCCTGCTAATTCCTTTAGATCAAATTTTAGATCAGATTTTCTTTCCTTTTCTAATCTACACATTTGATACTATAGATTTCCTCCCAAACATCTCTTTTACTCTATCCCACAGGTTTGCACATATTTTATTTTCATTATCATTTAGTTCAAGTTAATTTCTAATTTCTTTGTGATATTTTATTTTACTCATGATATGTTTTAGAATACAATAGCTTAATTTACAAGAGTTGGGTGTGCTAGGTTTTTCTCTCTTAAGTTGATTTATACCATAATTACTGTCTGGCTAAAGAAAATGGTTTGAAATGAATTTTTTGTTGTTGTTTGGTATCGTTGCTGTATTTTTAATTTTTATTGAAGTCTAATTAACATACAGTGTTATATTAGTTTCACGTGTACAATATAGTAATTCAACACTTCCTTACATTTCTCAGTGCTCATCATAAGGGCACTCTTAATCTCCTTCACCTATTTCCCCCACCCCCCTGCCCACCTGGCTTCTGGTAACCATCAGTTATCTGTATTTATGGGTCTGTTTTTTTAAACAAATAAATAAAATAAAAGGAGTCTCATTTTTGTTTTTTTCTTTTTTTCTTTGTTCATTTGTTTTGTTTCTTAAATTTCACACATGAATGAGATCATATGGTATTTGTCTTTCTCTGACTGACTTATTACAGTTAGCATTATACCCTCTAGATGCATCCACATTGTTGCAAATGGTAAGATTTTATTCTTTTTATAATGCAATGATATTCCATTGTATGTATATGCCACATCTTTTATTTTATTTTATTTTTTATTTTTTAAAATTTATATCCAAATTAGTTAGGATGTAGTTCAACAATGATTTCAGGAGTAGATTCCTTAATGCCCCTTACCCATTTAGCCCATACCCCCTCCCACCACCCCTCCAGTAACCCTCAGTTTGTTCTCCATATGTATGAGTCTCCTCTGTTTTGTCCCCCTCCCTGTTTTTATATTCTTTTTGTTTCCCTTCCCTTATGTTCATCTGTTTTGTCTCTTAAAGTCCTCATATGAGTGAAGTCATATGATTTTTGTCTTTCTCTGACGAATTTCACTTAGCACAATACCCTCCAGTTCCATCCATGTAGTTGTAAATGGCAAGATTTCATTCTTTTTGATTGCTGAGTAATACTCCATTGTGTGTGTGTGTGTGTGTGTGTGTGTGTGTGTGTGTGTGTGTATACATACTACATTTCCTTTATCCATTCATCCATCGACGGACATTTGGGCTTTTTCCATACTTTGGCTATTGTTGATAGTGCTGCTATAAACATTGGGGTGCATGTGTCCCTTTGAAACAGCACACCTGTATCACGTGGATTAATACCTGGTAGTGTAATTGTTGGGTCATAGGGTAGTTCTATTTTTTTAGCTTTTGAGGAACCTCCATACTGTTTTCCAGAGTGGCTGCACCAGCTTGCATTGCCACCAACAATGCAAAAGAGATCCTCTTTCTCTGCATCCTCGCCAACATCTGTCATTGCCTGAGTTGTTAATGTTAGCCGTTCTGACAAGTCTCAGGTGGTATCTCATTGTGGTTTTGATTTCTTTTTCCCTGATGATGAGTGATGTTGAGCATTTTTTCCTGTGTTGGTTGGTCATCTGGATGTCTTCTTTGGAGAAGTGTCTATTCACATCTTTTGCCCATTTCTTCACTGGATTGTTTGTTTTTTGGGTGTTGAGTTTGGTAAGTTCTTTATAGATTTTGGATACTAACCCTTTGTCTAATGTATTGTTTGCAAATATCTTCTCCCATTCTGTCAGATGCCTTTTAGTTTTGCTGATTGTTTCCTTTCCTGTGCAGAATCTTTTTATTTTGATGAGGTCCCAGTAGTTCATTTTTGCTTTTGTTTCCCTTGCCTCTGGAGACGTGTTGAGTAAGAAGTTGCTTTGGCGAAGGTCGAAGAGGTTTTTGCCTGCTTTCTCCTCATGGATTTTGATGGCTTCCTGTCTTACATTGAGGTCTTTCATCCATTTTGTGTTTATTTTTGTGTATGGTGTAAGAAAGTGGTCCAGGTTCATTTTTCCACAGGTCGCTGTCCAGTTTTCCCAGCACCACTTGCTGAAGAGACTGTCTTTATTCCATTGGATATTCTTTCCTGCTTTGTCAAAGATTAGTTGGCCATACGTTTGTGGGTCCATTTGTGGGTTCTCTATTCTGTTCCATTGATCTGAGTGTCTGTTCTGGTGCCAGTACCATACTGTCTTGATGATTACAGCTTTGTAGTATAGCTTGAAGTCTGGGATTGTGATGCCTCCTGCTTTGGTTTTCTTTTTCAAGATTTCTTTGACTATTTGGGGTCTTTTCTGGTTCCACACAAATTTTAGGATTATTTGGTCTAACTCTGTGAAGAATGCTGGTGTTATTTTGATAGGGATTGCATTGAATATGTAGATTGCTTTGGGTAGTATCAACATTTTAACAATATTTATTCTTCCTATCCAGGAGCATGGAATCTTTGTCCATTTTTTGTGTCTTCTTCAATTTCTTTCATAAGCTTCCTATAGTTTTCAGTGTATAGATTTTTCACCTCTTTGGTTAGGTTTATTCCTAGGTATTTTATGGTTTTTTTGTGCAACTTTAAACGGGATCGATTCCTTGATTTCTCTGTCACTTCATTGTTGGTGTATAGGAATGCAACTGATTTCTGTGTGTTGATTTTATATCCTGCAACTTTGTTGAATTCATGAATCAATTCTAGCAGTTTTTTGGTGGAATCTTTTGGGTTTTCCATATAGAGTATCATGTCATCTGCAAAGAGAGAAATTTTGACCTCCTCCTGGCCAATTTGGATGCCTTTTATTTCTTTGTATTGTATGATTGCAGAGGCTAAGACTTCCAATACTATGTTGAATAACAGTGGCAAGAGTGGACATCCCTGTCTTGTTCCTGATCTTAAGGGGAAAGCCCTCACATTTTCCCCATTGGGATGATATTAGCATTGGGTCGTTCATATATGGCTTTTATGATCTCGAGGTATGCTCCTTCTATCCCTACTTTCTTGAGGGTTTTTTATCAAGAGAGGATGTTGTATTTTGTCAAATGCTTTCACTGTATCTATTGAGAGGATCATGTGGTTCTTGTCCTTTTATTGATATGATGAATCACATTTATTGTTTTACAGAAATTGAACCAGCCCTGCATCCCAGCTATAAATCCCACTGGGTCATGATGAACAATTTTTTAATGTATTGGTGGATCTGGTTGGCTAATATCTTGTTGAGGATCTTTGCATCCATGTTCTTCAGGGAAATTTGTCTATAGTTCTCCTTTTTAGTGGGGTCTCTGTCTGGTTTGGAATCAAGGTAATGCTGGTTTCATAGAATGAGTTTGGAAGTTTTCCTTCCATTTCTATTTTTTGGAACAGTTTCAAGAGAATAGGTGTTAACTCTTCCTTAAATGCTTGGTAGAATTCCCCTGGAAAGCCATCTGGCCCTGGACTCTTGTTTTTTGGCAGATTTTTTATTACAAATTCGATTTCCTTACTGGTTATGGGTCTGTTCAAATTTTCTATTTCTTCCTCTTTCAGTTTTGGTAGTGTGTATGTTTCTAGGAATTTGTCCATTCCTTCCCGATTGCCCATTTTATTGGAATATGATGGCTCCTAATATTCTCTTATGGTTGTTTTTATTTCTGTTGTGTTGGTTGTGATCTCTCCTCTTTCATTCTTGATTTTATTTATTTGGGTCCTTTCCTTTTTCGTTTTGAACAGACTGGCTAGTGGTTTATCAATTTTGTTAATTCTTTCAAAGAACCACCTTTGGTTTCATTGATCTGTTCGACTGTTTTTGTTTGTTTGTTTGTTTCAATAGCATTAATTTCTGCTCTAATTTTTATTATTTCCTGTCTTTGGCTGGTTTTGGGTTTTATTTGCTGTTCTTTTTCCAGCTCCTTAAGGCATAAGGTTAGGTTGTGTATCTGAGATCTTTCTTCCTTCTTTAGGAAGACCTGGGTTGTTATATACTTCCCTCTTATGACTGCCTTTGGTGCATCCAGAGGTTTTGGGCTCTGGTGTTATCATTTTCATTGATTTCCATATACTTTTTAATTTCCTCTTTAACTGTTTGGTTAGCCATTCATTCTTTAGTAAGATGTTCTTTAGTCTCCAAGTATTTGTTAACTTTTCCAATTTTTTTCTTGTGGTTGACTTCAAGTTTCATAGTGTTGTGGTCTGAAAATATGCATGGTATGATCTCAATCGTTTTGTACTTGCTGAGGGCTAATTTGTGTCCTAGTGTGTGTTCTGTTCTGGAGAACGTTCCATGTGCAGTAGATAAGAATATATATTCCACTGCTTTAGGGCAAAATGTTCTGAATATATCTGAAGTCCATCTGGTCCAGTGTGTCATTCAAAGCCATTGTTTCATTGTTAATTTTTGATTACATGATCTGTCAATTACTGTGGGTGACATGTTGAAGTCTTCTACTATTATGGTGTTAGTATCGATGAGTTTTGTTTGTGATTAATTCATTTAAATATTTGGGTGCCTCTATATTTGGTGCATAAATGTTTACAATTGTTAGCTCTTTTTGGTGGATAGACCCCTTAATTATGATATAATTCCCTTCTTTATCACTTGATACAGTCTTTATTTAAAGTCTAGATTGTCTGATATAAGTATTGCTAGTCCGGCTTTCTTTTGTTGACCATTAGCATGATAGATGTTTCTCCATCCCCTTACTTTCAATCTGAAGGTGCCTTTAGGTCTAAAGTGGGTCTCTTAAAAATAGCATGTAGATGGATCTTGTTTTCTTATCCATTTTGTTACACTGTGTCTTTTAATTGGAGCATTTAGTCTATTGACATTTAGAGTGAGTACTGAAATATATGAATTTATTGCATGTAGAGTTGGAGTTTCTGGTGGTGTTCTCCGGTCCTTTCTACTCTTTTTTGGTTTTGGTATTTATTTATTTATGTATTTATTCATCTTTTCTCCACTCAGAGAGTCTCCCTTAAAATTTTTTGCAGGGCAGGTTTAGGGGTCACAGTCTCCTTTAATTTTTGTTTGTCTGGGTGACTTTTTATCTCTCCTTCTATTTTGAATGGCAGACTTGCTGGATAAAGAATTCTTGGCTGCATATTTTTCTGATTCAGCACATTGAATATATCCTGCCACTACTTTCTGGCCTGCCAAGTTTCTGTGGATAGGTCTGCTGCAAACCTGATCTGTCTCCCCTTGTAGGTTAGGGACTTTTTTTCCCTTGGTGCTTTCATGATTCTTTCCTTGCCTGAGCATTTTTTGAATTTGACTATGATATGTCTTATTGATGGTCGGTTTTTGTTGAATCTGATGGGGGTCCTCTGTGCTTCCTGGATTTTGATGTCTGTGTCTTTCCCAAGTTAGGAAAGTTTTCTGCTATGATTTGCTCACATAACCCATCTACCACTATTTTTCTCTCTTCCTCTTCTGGGACCCCTATAATTCTGATGTTGTTCCTTTTTAATGAGTCACTGATTTCTCTAATTCTTAAATTGTGCTCTTTTCCCTTAATCTCCCTCTCTATTCTGCTTCATTATTCTCTATAAGTTTGTCCTCTGTATCACTGATTCTCTGTTCTGCCTCACCCATCCTTGACACCATGGCTTCCATTCAAGATTGCAGCTCATTTTTAGCATTTTTTATTTCATCCTGACTTTTACTTCTTTTATCTCTGCAGAAAGGGATTCTAATCTAGTTTTGATTCCAGCTAGTATTCTTATTATCATGATTCTAAATTCTGGTTCAGACATCTTGCTTGTATCTGTGTTGGTTAAATCCCTGGCTGTAGTTTCTTTGTGCTCTTTGTTTTGGGGTGAATTCCTTCGTTTCATCATTTGATGTGAGAAAAGGAATTAATGAGGTAAAAAATTTTAAAGTTAAAAAAATAAAATTAAACAAATATTAAAATTAAAAACACACACACACAAAAATCAAATAATTATGCTAGATGCTTGGTGTCTTTTGGTATGGGTATTGAAAGGGGCTTGATAGATTAGAGAAAAAGGGGAAAGAAAGAAAAAAAATCATTTGACAATTTCAAAAAAATGAATACACAGAAGTAGACTAAAATGAAATGATGAAAGTAAAATAGAATTTGAAAAAAATTACACAAAAGTAAAAAATATAGTAGAAAAAAATTAAAGAAAAAAATTTTCAATAAAAATTGAAATTAAAAATGAGTTTTTTCTCTTTCTGTATTCAAGAAAAAGAAAATAGGTGAAAAAGAGAAAAAAGAAAACAGCAACAAAAAAGAAAGTTGACTAGATGGACTGGTGAACAGACTGAAATACGACTGAAATCACTTCGTTTTCCCCTAGAAGTCAAACTATGTAGCACTATATAGTTCATAAACTAAGCAGGCAGAGAGACTTGTGTTCTTGAAGAGTGAAGTTGGCCCAGTTGGGCAAGGCTTAGTGTAACAGCTCTTTCCTCCACTAGATGGCGCTGCTAGCCTACTGGGGTGGATTGTTCTGGATCTCACAGGTGCGTATGCGCATGCATGGGAGCGGTGAAAATGGCATCAACCAGCTACCCAGTCTCTAGTTGGAACCCTGTTCTCCCTGATCAGCAATTGTGCACCCGTCCTTTGTCTTTGGCTTCCGTCCACTCCCTGCTTTTACACAGTCCATGACCAAGCCCCAGGCAGCACCTCCCTTTTGAGTTTTGTCTCAGATGTGGCTGTTTTTCTGACCCCTTACTTCTGAGGAACTGCGGCTTTGACCCGTTCTGCCCCTCTATAGGAGGGTCTCACCAAGAAATGGCTAGGTGCTGGCCACACCCAGGAACGTTTGTGGGACCATGCTGCTCCCGATGCCCAGAGACTGTGGCCGGGTCAGCCTACCCCAGTAAAAGTACATGGGATAGTGTAGCAGCAGCATTTCAGGGATTATGGAAAATCACAACACACATCTGGCACCGGGCTTCACCCCCAACGACCTTGTTCCAGCACCAGCAAATGTGGTTGTTCTCCCAGGTCCACTGGAGCCTTCCCTTTGGGGGACCCACACAGCCTCTGCCAGGTGTCCTCCCAGCAAGGGAACCAGCTCTCCCCATGTGGCCCTAAGACGTCCGGACTCCACTCTGTTACTGGGGATTCACCCTTCCCACCAGAGCACCACCAGGTATTGAGTTGTGGAGTTGCAGACTTTGTGCTCCCCTTGTTTACAGTCTTAATGGAATTTAAACCCTCTCCTTTCTCCTTTTCCACTTTTTAGTTCAGTCCCTGCGGCTGTTTCCACTTTTCCACTTTCTCTCCAGCTGCTTTTGGGGAGGGGTGCTTTTCCCATACTCTCCCCCCATCTCCGTCCTCTCTCCACATGCAAAAGTGGCTCCCTGCCCTCTGTGGCTTCTCTCTCCCCCAGTTCAACTCTCTGTGCCATGTACCTCCTGAGTTCTGTGGTTCAGGTTGTGCAGATTGTTGTGTTAATCCTCAGATCAGTTTTCTAGGTGTGCAGGATGGTTTAGTGTTGGGCTGGCTGTATTTCATGGACGCGAGACACAAAAAACTTCCATGCTGTTCTACCAATTTGGTTCCTCTCTCAAAATAAAAAAAATTTTAAAAAGATACCAATATCCTTTTGATAAACTCTAAAATTAACGTAACTGCAGTATAAATACCTTAAGTTTCCCCCTTCCCTTTTGGTTCCTTCAGCTTAGTATATTGATCAGAAAGTTTGCTTGGAAAACAAACCAGAATTAATAGCCAGAAAAATTAAAAATAAATATAAAATCAGTGGTATATGGGGGTGAAGGATGAGGTATGGGTTGCCTTTGCGATAGAACATATTGTGAGAGCCCTGCAATTAAAATAGTGTTGTGTTAGCTCATGAACAGATAAATCCCAAAGCAGAAAAAAGTCCCATTTGAATATAGACCTTTGCTATTTGATAAAGATGGCATCTCAAATGATGGGGAAAAGATGGAGGTTTTAATAAGTGGTTTGTGCCACCTGGATAGCTTAATGGAAAACAACAAAATTGAAACTAGTCTTAAATCGCCTGTATCTGTGTGTGTTCAGTGATTAGCTCTGTTGCCATCATCCAGTGTGTTCTATTAGGTGGATTGTCACATCTAGCCCTCTTTGATGTGGCCAGCCTATCTTTTGTCCAATCTTACTGACCTTGTTCAGCTCTAGTGCTGATCCTGACCTCAATCAGTTGGAACAGGTAAATATATATTATAAATATAGGTAAATATATTATATATGTTATATAACATATATAATATATTTACATCCAGTTATCAATTTGCATGCCACTATAAAATATGTGCAATTTTTTGAAATTTACTTTTCTTAAAAATCACTGTTTATTCTAGCCACAAAAGCTTTTAAGATCCTCTCTTAGAGCCAGTCAAGTATAATTTAATGAAATTACATGATTATTAATGTATATTACATGTAATGCACATATTCAAAGGGAAGGGTATAAGTGATTATTTTAAAAAATAAGTGTTCCTTGTTTCAGACTTTCCATTTCAAATCTCATTGATCTTGCAAGTCTTTTGCAACTGACTTTCCTTTACATAGTTCATTTGGCTTGGAATCTGATGAAAGAATTCTGACTTCTTGATAAGCTCTTGGAATAAGCCTCTGTTATTATGGGAAAGTATCCAAAATTTATGGATCAGTAATCTAATCCAGACTGGCAACTCCCATGGAATGAACTGAATTTCCCTTTTATTGTATTCACTGTCTCACATGGCACACCTGGTCACAAGCCCAATTTGCCACTTCAGCCTACTCTTCAAAATCGCCTTTACTGGCCGGGCTCCTCCCTTTCATGTAGCAACCAATTTTCCACGTCTGTACTGATAAGTTGGATGACAAGAAACCTTGGTGTAAAATGCCATGTCTGACAGTTTTTGTAGTTCAGTGTCTTCCTTCTGTACCACAGATTCCATGCTTTTTTAAACAGATAAGAATTAATATGGAATGCAATTTGATGCCACAGAAAATGGTGAGTCCCATCTCTTATATGATAGTGTATATATGAAGTAGTCTTTGCTGGGAACAGTGTCATAAAGTTCAAAAGAGATATAACTTTAGGAAGAATAGAAGAAATGTTCTTTCAATCATTTTAGAAAATGTACTGAGAAATAGGTAGGGAATATGATAATACCAGATAAAAACTTTGAACTTTTGAGGTCCTAGGAAGATTTTCAAGGTAGTAGAAAAATCACAATGATAATAGATTTTATTCTCAACTCTTTCAGTTTTGTGACTTTGAACCAATAACTTTAAATTCCCAGTTTATATCACTGAAAGATTGGTGCAGGTAACTATTAACAGCCTTTCAAAATCTGACTTTGGTTAATCTAAACCTTGATACCAAAGACTGGATTTTCAAGTGACTAAACCTAACTCACTTTGATTTGAAGTATATAGGAAAGCCTCCCTTAAAAAATCTGCCTACCTTATACTCTGTGTCTGAAAATATATGTACTATCTTTTTTATCATGAAAGCTGTTTAGTTATTAGGAGAAATGATTTTTTAAGGCTTATCAACCTATGAATCCATACTACTTAGAATAAACATTGCTCTCTAATAATGCAAGAAAGGGACACAAATGGACAAGAGTGCTTTAAAAAGAGGAGAAAGGGGCGCCTGGGTGGCGCAGTCGGTTAAGCGTCCGACTTCAGCCAGGTCACGATCTCGCGGTCCGTGAGTTCGAGCCCCACATCAGGCTCTGGGCTGATGGCTCAGGGCCTGGAGCCTGTTTCCAATTCTGTGTCTCCCTCTCTCTCTGCCCCTCCCCCGTTCATGCTCTGTCTCTCTCTGTCCCAAAAATAAATAAAAAACGTTGAAAAAAAAATTTATAAAAAGAGGAGAAAGAAACCATTTCCTACTTTGAAATCAATCTTCAATCAGTTTTTTAAAAAAATAAATATCAATCAACCTCCTGGTGAATTTTTAACATGCTTTTCCCTTTGATTCTCATGGGTATTGCTAAACAAGAAGCTCAGGGGAGAAAAATCCACTTGATTAAAAAATTACCTTTGACGGAAGAGATGGCAGCAACATTATCCTCTTTAGATTTCTGATCTTCAGAAACAATTGTGTTACATGAAGTTCATAAGATGGTCAGATCAAAGCCAGATATATTTGCTATGGTGAAGGGCTATATATGTTAAGACATGCAACTATATCTTATGGAAATATAATACAAATGGAAGAAAAATGAATGATGTATTGTGATGTAATATTTGTATATCCATCTATCCTGGCATTTCTGCATATGTATCAACAAAGTTCTGTAAAGAGCTGTAGAATATTGAACATGTATATATATGCAGGTAGTGTAAAAAAGTCCAAAGGAAGCATAACTTCAAGAAAATATAGATAAGTTCCTCCCACAATTATAGAAAACTTACTGATAAAGAGGCAGAAGTTGTGATTATACAACATAAAAACTTCAAACTTTTGGGTCCAAGGCAGATTCTCAGGGTAGGAGAGAACGTTTGCAGTAGCTCATCCTAGAAAGAGCGGGTTGCATTTGACCTCATGAAATCAGTACCGGTCTCACAACAGATGTGAGCTGAAAGTGTGGAAAATAAATAAATAAATAAAGACGCCAGCCAACTCCAACTGCAGGGGGGTTCATTTTTACAGGCAGAAAGTAATTATCCACATGGAAGTTAGCCAGGACACCAGAGAGAGGGTGAATATTCCTACCCTGTCTCAAAATTCTGTGGGATTTTTAATGAACACAAATGGTCATGACCTTGAGTTCTATGCTCCATCCACAACAAGAACTTCTTAACAGCAGTGCTGGGGGTGTTCCCTCCCTCGACCCCTGCTGTGGGGCACTGATTCAGAACCAAGGATTAAGAAGTCTGTGAATGCCATGAGGATAATGAGGACCCCTGCAAAAATTATTTGGTTCAATTAAATGACTGATTTTACAGGATAGTAACAGTGCTTTTTGGCTGCTAGTAGCAAACTGCAAAACTGCTCAATGAATTTCTATAGAGGAATTTAGTATTTTGATGACGAAGTGATGACCATTCATAAGCACTTGATACTGCTTCTGCTGCCACTTGGAACCACTCTCCCATTCTCTCCAGCACCAGTTTGCTTTTGTTCATTAGTCATACCCTCCCTGCCTTGGTCTAATTTTGCACACATGTGTTTGATTTGTGATGAATAGATGACAGATTAGCCAGATTGCAAATCATAATTGAGCAGAGGTCCATGTAATGTAAATCACACAGGCCAGCATCCACTTCTTTTTGCCAAGGTGCAGCCTTGGAAGTTGCCAGATAAAATGGCAGCCCTCAGGTTGAATACCAAGCATCATTGATGAGATGATAGACTTTCCCAGAGCTTCTTAACATGAACCAAATTCTGACTCTGTGGCTATAGCTCACAAATTACCAAAACCAAAAAGCCTCTAGGACATTGCTATAATGAAACTGTAAGGCAGAGATGGGAAAGTAACTATCAGTTTCGATCACTTACTATTCTAGATATATATATATATATATATATATATATATATATATATATATATATAGTTTTATTAAATCCCCTCAATAACTTGTTTTATTAAATCCTCTCAGTACTGAAATGGCCTTTGTCAATTTCATTTAACAGATAAGGTAGAGGGATGTTATTTCTGTGCAGGAATCCAAGCAGCCAACACCGCCCCAAGCTCCTTTGTAGTTAAAAATGTAAAACATAAATACACACACACACACACACACACACACACACACACGCACATACACACGTACACACATACACATGCACATGCAAGAAGACAAGCACAAACTCAGGGTAGAAGTTCATGCTGTGCATATAGACTTGGGAAGAGAAACACTGTGGTATGAATATTCCATATCATTGTATCTGTTATAAAACCATGATAAATTGTAGCATTGTTGCCTAAATCCAGAGGATGATGTTGTATTGTGCTAGGCATTTGTTTCCGTAGTTTCTCTTGTATATGTCTCCTCACACTTCACGTGTTGCCCTCTATTAAAGCTCTTTCAAAATATACTTCCTATGTTCAGTTGCTTCTAGCAAAGTTCAGCGAATAGGAGGGAACCAGCATGACATTGAAGGACAGAAGAAAGAAAATGTCAGGGTATGGCTCTTTCTTTGTGTCTCAGGCTGTGACAGTGGCTTAGTTCTCTCCCCTGGCTGCAGATTGTACCAAAGTTGTCCCTTCTCCCTGGTCCCAGCTCTAGATAGGGAGCACAACTTTGGTTAATGATCTGATAATACTATTTCCTTCCTTTGTTCTTTCAGCCTGATGGCAATAACACTGGCTTGCCTTATTACTTTCTTTGATGGTGTTATTTGCAGCACAAAAGATAGTTTTGATGAAGTTTAATTTATTTTTTCTTTTGTCACTTGTACTTTTCCTGTCATATCTAACAAACTATTGACTAATCCCAGTTGTCCTAGGACCTTTTGTGAAAAGGTTATTCTTATCTCATTTAACTGACTTGATACACTTGATTACTATAACTTTGCAGTAAGTTTTGAAAAGGGGACATATGGCTCCTCCAAATTTGTAATTGTTTAAAAGATTGTTTTGCCTGTTTTAGGGCTTTTAAGTTTCACGTAAATTTTGGATCAGTATGTCAATTCCTGCCAGAATACCAGGTATAATTTTGAAAGAGAACTAAACTGAATATGCAGATGAATTTGGGTAGCACTACTATCTTAATTTCTTACTGAGTCTTTAATCCATGGTGGTGGGATGTCTTTCCATTTATTTGGCTCTTCTTTAATTTATTTCAAAGATATTTGCTTGCTTTAATAATTTTTTTATTTTTTTAATTTATTTTATTTATTTTTTTAATTTTTTTTTATTTTATTACTTTTTGAGACAGAGAGAGACAGAGCATGAACAGGGGAGGGGCAGAGAGAGAGGGAGACACGGAATTTGAAACGGGCTCCAGGCTCTGAGCTGTCAGCACAGAGCCTGATGCGGGGCTCGAACTCACGGACCGTGAGATCATGACCTGAGCCGAAGTCAGACGCTTAACCGACTGAGCCACCCAGGTGCCCCTATTTTTTTAATTTAAAAGCATTTTTAAATTTGAATTTCAGTATAATTAGCATAAAGTGCTATATTAGTTTCACGTGTACAATATAGTGATTCAATTGTTCTATACATCACTCAGTGCTCATCATAAGTGTACTCTTTAATCCCCATCACCTATTTCCCCCATCCCTCCACCATCCACCATCCCCTCTGGTAACATCGGTTTGTTCATTAATAACTTTTATTTTTAGTTTATTTATTTATTTTGAGAGAGAAAGGACAAGCAGGGGAGGAGCAGAGAGAGAGAGAGAGAGGGAGAGAGAGTGAGATATGGGGCTCGATCCCACAAACTGTGAGTTCATGACCTGAGCCTAAACCAAGAGTTGGACACTTAACCGACTGACCCACCAAGGCACCCTTATCAATAACTTTTTAATATCAAGTCTTGTACATCTTTTGTGATATTTACTCCTTAATATTTTATTCTTTTTGATGCTATACCATTTACATTATTTTTAAATTTCATTTTTAAATTGTTTACTGTTTATTGAAACACAGTTGATTTTTATACTGATCTTGTATCATGCAACTCTAATGAACTCTTTCACTACTTATAATAGTTTTTATTTGTGGATTCCTTAAGAATTCTATGTACAAGGTCCTATTATGTGTAGATGAAAGTGCTTTATGCTTTCCTTTCCAATCTGGATGCCTTTTATTTCTTTTTTTGACTAATTGTCCTGGCTAGAACCCATAAATACACTGTTGAATAAAAATGGTGAGAGCAAACATCACTGTCTTGGTACTGATTTTAAGTTGTAAACATTCAGTCTTTTATAATTAAGTATGATGTTAGCTGGAGGTGTTTTGTAGACATACCTTATCAGGGTGAAATATTTCTTTCCTGTTTCTAGTTCGTTGAGGTTTTGTTTGTTTGTTTGTTTTGCCCGCCCCCCCCCCCATCATGAAAGGATGTTGGGATTTTTTTCAATGCCTTTTCTGTGCCTGTTAAGATAATCAGGTGTTTTTTTGTCCTTGCATTTATTAATATGATATATCACATTGAATGAATTTTGGATATTAAAGTGATCTTATATTCCTGAGTTAAATTTTACTGGGCCAGGATATATAATCCATTTCATATTCTGTAGATTCAGTTTGCTAGTATTTTGTTGAGAATTTTTGCATCTATATTTATAAGGATATTAGTGAATAGTTTTAGTTTCTTGTTTTGTCTTTGGCTTTGTTATCAGAGTATTATTGACCTCATTGAATGAATTGAGAAGTGTTATTTTCTCTTTTATATTTTACAAAGTTTTGTGAAGGATGAGTATTAACTCTTTAAATGTTGATAGAATCCACCCATGAAATCAACTTGGCTGGAATTTTTGTGGAAAATATTTGAATTACTAATTCAATTTCTTTACTTGTTTTTAGATATTCATATTTCTGTTGCTTCTTGAATTAGTGTCAGTAATTTGTGTCTTTCTAGGATTTGTTTATTTCATCTATGTTTTCTAATTTTTTGGCATACAGTTGTTCACTGTATTCCCTTACAATCATTTTTTAAATTTCCATAAGATGAATAATAATAATCCATTTCCTCTACCGTCTTTATTGTTTTACATATATCAACTATATATATGCATGTATGTGTTTATATATATATTTATATAAATATAAATATAAATATATAAATATAAATATATATATGAACTGTTTCAGTGCTTTATTAACAGTTGGAAATAAACCCAACAAATTGAAAGTGATGAAATCCTAGAAGACCAAGAGGTAAGGGAAATAGGCTTACACCTTGTCTCTCTCTCTTTTTTTTAATTAAATACATCTTAGCAAAAGTAGATTTTGAAGATTTAGATTTTATAAATTTAAATTAGATTTTGTGAATTTAGTAGAAAAACATTACCATGAAAATATCCCACTGGCTCACCTACATTTAGAAGCTCATGAATAAAGTATTTCTCATAAATTAGCTAAAATTATTATGAGTAGACACAGACTAACAGGAAATGTATCTGATACTACTTCGCATCTGAAAATAGTGCAGATAAGAGAAAAGAACAGGTTTTCACAAATAACATAGTTAGCCAAAGTACATTCTTAATTTTTCATTAATTTTAAGATAAAAAGAAAAAGTTTTGATTTGGGACTACGATAATCCTCGTTATATAAAACATATTAAAATAACCATATCATTCCAACATATTCTGAATTATGGATTCTTTTCCTAAAGCCATTTTTTTAGATGTTTCCTTCACATCTGATTTTTTGCAATGATAAAATGAAAGGTTAGTTATAGTAGCATCTTATCAAAAGTTGCCACCTAAATCCTTGATTCATGAGCTTCTACATATGGGCGAGCCAGTGGGATACTTTCATGCTATCTTGAATGTTGCCAAATATGCCATTGGGTTGATATCTAAATTATGTCTCCTCACAATAGGCTGTTCCTTTAGAGAGAATAGGAGTCCAATTTGTCATGAAGGAATCTTCTAGTCTTCACCCCATGTGGTTACTTATAGTCATTAATTCCCAGTAGTTGTTAAGCACAGAAGATAATTTATTTAACTAAAATGAATGTCTTATGAAATACATGTTAGAGCAACATTTGCATATAGCTACTGCCTTCCCCCTTCTCATTAGGTGAATTTATATTTAAATAAGATCCAGGCTGATGGAAAACTTAATTGAAGACTATTGTTTATTTGTATTCTTCTTTCCACTTCTGCTCATACATTCCCATCATTAGCCATTATTGAGTGCATACTCTGCCAGATGTTATGGGCATACAGAAATTAAGACTTTGTTCTCTAGGAGTTAACATTACATACCTAAGTGTAATACAATGCCAGTGACATCAGTCCCAAGTCACGATAGGCATATTGTATTGTGGGACAACAGATAAGAGGCCAGTCTGACTGACAGGGGCTGAAAATGCTATGCAGATGTGAAGCCCTTTGACTTGAGCCTTGAATGATGAGTTGGCATTTTTTGGCTTCAAAAAAATCCCAGGTGAATGAAGCCTTACAAAAACTACATTGATATATAATATACTCAGGAAAAGACTATAAGTGTAGTATGAATGAGCTATGGGATAGGCAGAAATAGATAACAGGCTATGAGTTTTTAAAGAAATAAGAAAGGGCTTCTTTGTGGAGTATTTCTCCTAATGTGTTAAGAAGTTTAGACCATATACTATACAAAAACATGAATTATTTAAGATAGAAATAAAACATATTTAAGTCCTTAAAGTTCTTCCAAAGGGGTAATAAAAGAAAAAAGTAAATAAAGGTATATGTTAAACTCTTGGGAGAGGTATATTTCCCTTTACCCCATCTTTAGGTCTTCACAAGAGGAATAGATATTTCCATATTTTTAGGAAAGAGAAAAATGAGTCTATAGGAGTAAATTCTCTCCCTTTCTTGTCCTGTTTAATATTCTCTATTACAGTTCTCTTTTTGGATAGAGTCTTTCTCCCATGAAGATGGTGCAACAAGAGGCTGAAATGACCTAGAAGAGGAAGCTTAGACCTCTTGTTCTGGGACTTAGGGGGTAAAGAACAGCCCCTCTTTCCTTGCCCTTGTTGATTTTGGACTCATTTAGAAGAGTTAGTATTTCACTGTGGGTTCATAAAAGAGTTTCTCAATCTCATTGTTCTTGATACTTTGGCCAGATAATTCTTCCTGTGGGAGGCTGTCCTATGCATTGTAAGATGTTTAGCAGTATCTATGACTTCTATCAACTAGATGCTGAAGCATGCCCAGTTGTGGTAACTAAAAATGTCTCCAGAAATTGCCAAATATCTCCTGAAGGAATAAAATTGTTCCCAGATAAGAACCACTTTTTAGAGACAAAGGAGGACAAGGAGTCTTTCAGTCTGATTCAAAATATTGTGTCTGTCTCTTACAAATAGGAAAAATGTTGATGTATCCCCATAATTCAATTAAGTATACAATGAATATACATTTGTAAGTTAAAGGATTATATGCCATGATCAAGTGGGATTTATTATAAGGATACAAGGATAGTTCAGCATGTGCAAATCAGTCAATATGATACACCATGTTAACAAAATGAAGGATAAAGATTTTATGATTATCTCAATAGATGCAGAAAAGGAATTTGACAAAATCCAACAGCCATTCATTATAAAAAAACTCTCAACGAAGTGGGTATAAAGGGAACATTTTTCCACATAATAAACACCATATCTGAGAAACTCACAGTGAATATAATACTCAATGCTGAAAAGCCAAGAGCCTTTCCTCTAAAATCAGGAGGAAGATAAGGATGCCCACTCTCACTACTTCTATTGAATGTAATACTGCAAGTCCTAGCCAAAGCAGTCAGGCAAGAAAAAGAAACAAAATTTATCAGAATTGGAAAGGAAGATGTAAAATTGTTTCCAGTGGTGACTGAGTGGCTCAGTCTGTTAAGTGTCCAACTTTGGATCTCCGCTTAGGTCATGATCTCCTGGTTGTGAGATCAAGCCCTGTGTTGGGATCGCTGCTTCGGATTCTCTCTCTCTCCCTCTTTCTGCCCATCTCCTGCTTGTGCTCTCTCAAAATAAATTAATAAACTTTTAAAAATTAAAAAAATTCTTTTAATTTACAAATGATATTATTTTTTTAATTCCAAAGTAGTTAACCTACTGTGTTCTATTAGTTTACTTTCAAGGGTACAATCTAGTGATTTAACAGTTCTATACATTACACAATATTTATCATGATAAGTGTACTTTTAATCCCCATCATCTATTTAACCCATCCTCCCACCCACCTCCCCTCTGGTAATCATCAGTTTGTTCTCTATACTTAAGAGTTTATTTCTTGGTTTCTCTCTCCCTCTCTCTCTTTTTTCCCTTTGCTCATTTGTTTTGTTTCTTAAATTCTACATATCAGTTAAATCATATGGTATTTGTCTGTCTCTGACTTATTTTCCTTAGCATTATACTCTCTAGCTGTTGTTGCAAATGGCAAGATTTCATTATTTTTTATGGCTGAATAATATTCCATTCTGTATATATATACCACATCTTCTTCATCCATTCATCAGCCGATAGACACTTGATTGAGCTGCTTCCAAAATTTGGCTATTGTAAATAATGTCACAGTAAATATAGGGGTGCATGTATCCTTTGAATTGGTGTTTTTGTATTTTGGGGGGTAAACACCCAGGAGTGTGATCTCTGGATCAGAAGGTAGTTCTATTTTTAACTTTTTGAGGAACTTCCATACTGTTTTCCACAGAGGCTGTACCATTTTACATTCCCACCAACAGTGTACAAGTGTTCCTATTTCTCCACAGCCTCATCAATACTTGCTGTTTTTTGTATTTTTGATTTTAGCCATTCTGACCAGTGTGAGGTGATATTTCATTGTAGTTTCAATTTGCATTTCTCTGATGATGAGTGACATTCAGCATTTTTTCATGTTCTGTTGACTATCTGTAGGTCTTCTTTTGAGAAATGTCTGTTCATGTCTTCTGCCTATTTTTTATTAGATTACTTGATTTATGAGTGTTGAGGTGTATCAGTTCTTAATACATTGTGGATGCTAACCCTTTATCAGCTATGTCATTTTCAAATAGCCTCTCCCATTCAGTAGGTTGTCTTTTAGTTTTGCTGATTGTTTCCTTGACTGTGCAGAAGCTTTTTATTTTGGTGAAGTCCCAATAGCTTATATTTGCTTTATTTCCCTTGTCTCAGGAGACATATCTAGAAAAATGTTTCTACAACCAGTGTCAGAAAAATTACTTCTTGTGTTCTCTTCTAAAATTGTTATGGGTTCAGATCTGACATTTAGGTCTTTAATCCATTTTGAATTTACTTTTGTGTATGGTGTAAGAAAGTGGTCCCATTTCATTCTATTGCATGTTGCTGTCCAGTTTTTCCAACACCATTTATTCAAAAGACTTTATCATTACATGTTCTTTACAATTTTATCAATAATTAATTGGCCATATACTTGTGGGTTTGTTTCTGGGTTTTCTATTCTGTTCCATTGATCTATGTGTGTATTTTTTGTGCAGTACCGTACTGTTTTGATTACCACCGCTTTGTAGTATAACTTGAAATCTGGAATTGTAATATCTCCAGGTTTGTTTTTCATTTTCAAGATTGCTTTGGCTATTTAGGGTCTTTTGTGTTTCCATACAACTTTTAGGATTGTTTCTCCTATTTCTGTGAAAAATGTTGTTAGTATTTTGATAGGGATTGCATTAAATCTGTAAATTGCTTTGGGTGGTATAGACATTTTAACTGTATTTGTTCTTCCAATCCATGAACATGGAATGTCTTTCTATTTCTTTGTGTTGTCTTCAGTTTCTTCCATAAATGTGTTATAGTTTTCAGAGAAAGGGTCTTTCATCTCCTTGGTTAAGTTTTTTCCTATGTATCTTATTATCTTTGGTGCAGTTATAAATGGGATTGTGTTCTTTATTTCTCTTTCTGCTGCTTCATTATTAGTGTTGATTTAGTATACTGAGACATTACTGAATTCATTTATCAGTACTAGTAGTGTTTTGATGGATTCTTTGGGGTTTGCTACATATAGTATCATGTCATCGGCAAATCATGGAAGTTTTACTTCTCCCTTGCCAATTTTGATGGATTTATTTCTTTTTCTTGTCTTATAGCTGTGTCTAGGACTTCCAGTGCTATGTTGCAAAAAAGTGGTGAAGTTAAGACATCCTTGTCTTATTTTGAATCTTAGAGTAAAAGTTGTCAGGTTTTCCCCATTGAATATGATGTTTACTGTGGGTTTTAATGAAAAGGCTTTATTATTTTAAAGTATGTTCCCTCTAAATTTACTTTTTGAGGGCTTTTACCATGAATGAATGTTGTACTTTGTCAAATTATATGGTTTTTATCCTTCCTTTTATTGACGTGATGTATCACATTGATTGTGAATATTGAACCACCTTGGCATCCCATGAATAAGTCTCACTTGATCTTGGTGGACGACTTTTTTTAATGTATTAGATTTGATTTGCTAGTAGTTTGTTGAGACTTTTGCATCTATATTCATCAGAGATACTGGCTTGTTATCTCTTTTCTTGTGTTGTTTATCTGGTTTTGGTATCAGGATAATGCTGGCCTCATAGAATGAATTTGGAAGTTTCCTTTCCATTTCCATTTTTTGGAATAAAGAAGAATTTCTCTATTTGAGAAGAATATATATTAACTATTCTTTAAATATTTTGTAGAATTCACCTGTGAAGCCATCTGGTACTAAACTTTTGTTTGTTGGGAGTTTTTTGATTACTGATTCAACTGACATAATTTTTACAAAAGAAAATTGTAAACACTCAACCAAAAAACTGTTTGCTCTAATCCATGAATTCAGTAAGATAAATCATTAACATACAAAAATCAGGAGTGTTTTTATGCATTAAGGAATTTTCTGAAAGATAAAAAGAAATTGATCTCATTTATAATAGCATCAAAAACAAAATACTTAAGAATAAATTTAACTAAAGAGATGAAATGTCTCTACTTAGAAAAAAATAAGACATTAATGAAAGAAATCAAAGAAGACACAAATAAATTGAAAAGCATACTATGTTCATGGATGGGAAGAGTTAACATTGTTAAAATGTCAATGTTACCAAAAGCCATCTATAGATTCAATGTAATTCTTATCAACATTTCAATGGTGTTTTTTCATAGAAGTAGAAAAAAACATTCCTAAAATTTATACAGAAACACAAAAGTTCTGAATAGCCAGAGAAGTCTTGAGAAAGAAGAACAAAGCAGGAGACATCATATTTGATTTTAAGCTATGCTGTAAAGCTATAGTCATCAAAAGAGTATGGTACTAACATAAAAATAGACAATTAGACTAATGGAACAGAATTGAGAGCTCAGAAATAAACCCAACACATATATGGTGAACTAATATTTGACAAGAGAGGCACAAATACTCAACGAAGAAAAGATAGTGTTTCAATAAATGGTATTGGAATAATTGAATATTCACATGTAAAATAATAAAATTGGACCCCTGTCTTAAACCATGCACAAAAATTAACTCAAAATGGATTAAAGACTTAATTATAAGACCTGGAACCATGAAACTCATAGAAGAAAATAGTAATAAATTTTTTTGGCATGGGTCTTGGTGCATCTTTTTTAGATATGACACCTAAGCACAAACAACAAAATAAAAAAGAAATCAGTAAGACCACATCAAACTAAAAAGCTTCTTCACAGAAAAAGCCCATCAACAGTGTGAGAAGAAAACCTATGGAATGGGAAAAATATTTACAAACCATATATCCTATATATATATACATATATATGTATATATATATCCCATATATATACATATATATATTCAAAATATATAAAGAACTCATGCAACTCAATAGTAAAAAAAATAATCTAATTTTAAAAATGTACAAAATGCCAATAGAATTTTTTATGGAACTAGAACAAATAATCCTGAAATTTGTATGAAACACAAAAAATCCCTAGGCAGCCAAAGCAATCTTGAAAAATAAAAATAAAACTGGAGGTATCACAATCCCAGATATCAAGATCTACTACAAAGCTGTCGTTATCAAAGCAGTATCATACTGGCACAAAAAAAGATACATAGACTTGTGGAAAAGAATAGAAAGTCCAGAAATAAACCCATACTTCTATGGCCATTTAATCTCTGACAAAGGAGGCAAGAATATACAATAGGGAAAAGACAGTTTCTTCAATAAATGGTGTTGGCAAAAAAACCAAAAACAAAAAACAAAAACAAAACAAACAAACAAACAAAAAACCAGTTGCATGCAAAAGAATGAAACTGGATGACTTTCTTATACCATACACAAAAATAAGCTCAACATGGATTAAAGACCTAAGTTTGAGACCTGAAACCATAAAATTCCTAGAAGAAAACTGTAAGATTCCTAGATGTCTCTTTGACATCAGCTATTAGAAACATTTTTCTAAATATGTCTCCTTTGGCAAGGGAAATAAAAGCAAAATTAAACTACTAGGACTACATCAAAATAAAAAACTTTTGTTCAACAAAGGAAATCATCAACAAAACAAAAAGACAATCTACTGAATAGGAGGAGATATTTGCAAATAATATATTTCATAAGGGGTTAATATGAAGAATATATATAAAAAACTGATACAACTTAACACCCCAAAACCAAATAATGCAATTTAAAAATTGGGCAGAGGATGTGAATACACATTTTCCCAATGAAGACATGCAGATGGCCATAAACACATGAAAAGATTCAAAATCACTAATCATCAGGGAAATGCAGATTAAAACCACAATGAGATATAGCCTCACACCTATAAGAATGGCTAGAATCAAAGAAACAAGAAATAGCAAGTGTTGACAGGGATGTGAAGAAAAAAGAAACTCATGCATTATTAGTAGGAATGCAAGCTGGTGTGGGCACTGTGGAAAACAATATAGGGGGTTCCTCAAAAAATTAAAAGTAGATCTACCATATGATCTCATAATTCCACTACGGGTATTTGCTTGGAGAAAACAAAAACACTAATTCAAAAAGATATATGCACCCATATGTTTATTGAGGCTTTATTTGCAATAGCCAATATGGAAGCAGACCAAGTGTCTATCAATAGATGGATAGATAAAGAAGACACACACACACACACACACACACACACACACACACACACACACACGCTGGAATACTACTCAGCCATAAAAAGTAATAAAATGTTGCCATTTGCAACATGAGTGGATTTAGAGGATATAATGCTGAATGAAATAAGTCAGTCAGAGACAAGCACCATATGATTTCGCTCATATGTGGAAATCAAATAATAAAACAAATGAATAAAGAAGAAGACAAAAACAAACAAAACCCCAGGCTCTTAAATATAGAAAACAAAACTCTTTGTTGCCAGAGGGGAAGGATATGGATGGAAGAATAGATGAAATAGGTGGAGAAGATGAAGAGTACACTTATCATGATGAGCACTGAGTAATAAGTAGAATTGTTGAATCATTATATTGTACACCTGAAACTAATTAAAACTGTATGTAAATTATACCTGAATAAAAAATAAATAAAATTATAGAAATAAAAAAATGAAAAATAATTAAAAATGCGCAAAGGACCTGAGTGGACATTTATTCAAAGAAGATGTATGAAAGGCCAACAGGTACATGGAAAGATGTTCAAGATCACTAGTCATTAGGGAAATGCACATTAAAACCACAATGACTGATCACCTTACATCTGTGAGAATGAAAAAGGAAAGAGATAACAAACACTGGTGAAGCTGTGGAGAAAATCCTTGTGCACTGTTGGTGGGAATTGAAATTGGTACAGCCACTCTTGAAAACAGTGTGGAGGGTCCTCAAAAAGTTGGAAATGGAGCTACTATATAATCCAGAAATTCCACTTCTGGGAATATATCCAAAGGAAATGAGAATCTAACTTGAAAAAATATCTACAGCCTCATGTTCATAGCAATATTATTTACAATAGCCAAGACATGGAAAGAACCTTAGTGAATGGATAAAGAGGTTGTGGTGTGTGTGTGTGTGTGTGTGTGTGTGTGTGTGTGTGTGTGTAGATTGTGATGGAATATTATTCAACCACAAAAAATGAGGAAATTCTACTATTTGCAACAACATGGATGGACCTTCAAGGCACTATGCTAGGTGAATATAAGTCAGACAGAAAAGACAAATACTGTATGATCTCACTTATATGTAAAATCTTAAAATTAAAAAAAAAAAAGAACTAGAAAAAGAGTTGGACCTGTGGTTACCACAGACAGAAGGTGGGTGGAGGGAGGGATTGGATTGGAGGAAGGTGGACAAAAGGTACAAATTTCCAGCTATAAAATTAGTAAGTCCCAAGGATGCAATGTACACACAATGACTATAGCTGACACTGCTGTATGATATATGGAAAAGGTGTTAGGAGAGTTAATCCTAAGAGTTTTTATCACAAGAGAAAAGTTCTTTCCTATTTTTCTTTCTAATCTTTTATTGTATTTATGTGAGAACATAGGTGTTTACCCAACATGTTGTAATCAATTTACAATATATGTAAGTCAAACCATCATGCTGTCTGCCTTAAACTTATACAGTGATATATGTCAATTATTTCTCAAACAAGAAAAAAAACATAGTAGGCCTATGAAAATGTGTAATTGGTCAGATCCTCATCCACAGCAGTGTTATGTGGTTACCTTAGTGTTAGCAGATCAGACAATGTCTTTCGAAAAGAGCTCATAAAGCACAGCCATATTGCTGAAAGAGGGGATTCCTTTTATATGACTGTATTGGGACAAGAGAGATAGAAACACTTTAAGGAAAGACTGATTTGCACAGAAGTTCAAGTGCTAGAATGAGATGAGAGCAATGGAAACAGAACAATTTCAATGTTCTTTAGTCTTACACATATATATGTCCCCTTGGAAGCTGGGCTTGTGGAGACTTTTTGCAATATGAAGACTATTATGTGTTTTAAACATACTGCAGATGGGAAGATTAATTTGAAAAGAAAAAATAAAAATATAAAAAAAGTCAAAAGTGAAGAAGGAAAAATAATCACCAGCTGGCAGATTAGGTATAATTATAATTAATGATGATGATATTATATTCAAAAAGCAGTGATAATGGGGAAACCACACTGGAAAAGAGAGCAATCATGAATAGTTTGAAATGTTGGCTTATCTGTAGGAGTCATATAGTTGTGTACTCACTGAGTCGATGTAGATGATCCTCATGCCATTTCATAATTTAGAAATAATATCTGTTTTTCTATACCAGTGAAAACAAATGTGCCCTTAGAAAATCACTGGGCTAAAAATCAAATTAGGTGTAATATATTAAAAAGAGGATTTAACTTGAGATTATTAGCAAAACTTTCTATATCCATTAGCAAGAAATAATCTGCTGATGACTTAGAATTGGAGGAGACATTTTGTACAAACTGGTATTTCCAATGAAGATAGTCACACCCAGAGAGGTTACTCATCCACGATCACAGTAAGCTAGTCAGTAAAAGAGTTAGGGCTAAATCCCAGGATTCTTGTTGCACAGACCAGGGATCATTAAAACTCACTTTTTTTTTTTTTTAATTTTTTTTTCCAACGTTTATTTATTTTTGGGACAGAGAGAGACAGAGCATGAACGGGGGATGGGCAGAGAGAGAGGGAGACATAGAATCGGAAACAGGCTCCAGGCTCTGAGCCATCAGCCCAGAGCCCGACGCGGGGCTCGAACTCACGGACCGCGAGATCGTGACCTGGCTGAAGCCGGACGCTTAACCGACTGCGCCACCCAGGCGCCCCTAAAACTCACTTTTAAGGTAACAACTTTTAAGAATTATCAGGTGAAATAAAGGGAACGCTTTTTTTTCACCTCCCACTGGGGAAAAACAATAATATTTTTATTTCCTTTAGAACCAGTAGTGGTTCTCTAATTTGTTATCTAAGGATAGATCCTCTCCTTGAACTTGCTGGAATTGCAGGAGAGGGGAATGAGTGTATCCTAAATAACCTAAGATGTTTAAGAATCAGGTATATTACTAAAATTGTATAATTTCTTTTCAAAGATCTAGAGAATTTCAGGATATCAAGTGATGAGATAGAAGTTTTGTTTGTTTAAAGTTTATTCTCATTTATTTTGAGAGAGAGATAGAGAGCAAACAGGGGAGGTGCAGAGAGAGGAAGAAGGAGAGATCCCAAACAGGCTCTACACAGTCAGCGCAGAGCCTGACATGGGGCTCGAACCCACAAACTGCGTGATCATGACCTGAGCTGAAATCAAGAGTCGGATGCTTAACCGCCTGAGCCACCCAGGCACCCCAGAGATAGAAGTTTTAAGCACAAGAGAGTCTGTATGATAACGTAAACAAGATGTCCAGATAGGTAACTCCAGGAAGCTAAAATCACAATCTCTCTAGGGGTGCCTGGGTGGCTCAGTCAGGTAAGTGTGCAAACTCGGCTCAGGTCATGATCTCACAGCCCGTGAGTTCAAGCCCCTTTTCTGGCTTTGTGCTGACAGCTCAGAGCCCAGAGCCCACTTTGAATTCTGTGTCTCCCTCTCTCTTTGTACCTCCCCAGCTTAAGCTCTGTCTCTCTCTCTCTCCTTCAAAAGTAAATAAACATTAAAAAAATTAAAAATAAATAAAATCACAATCTCTCAGGATTACTGTATTTTCTATTAAGTAAACTAACACATGCAATGCACTTAGAATAGTACTTGGCACATAGAAGGTACCATATAAGTGTGTGTCGTTGTTGTCATGAGATTTATGATCAACACCTTCATCTTGCTTTCTAATGTTCTCTTTGGTGCCCTGAGCCTGACATGGCTCCAGGAGATGGAGAGTTTCTAGCATGTACATTGTGTATCTCTAATGCTGAGTACTTAATCTGCCATACAACAGATAATCAAAAGTTGATTGCTGAGTGAATACTGTTGAATACTGTCACAAGGGGCCAGCTTAACATACCCCTGTCTGTGTAAGATAAACCAAAATATGACAACTGTGAACTTAGTCAAATTGCTATAAACAGTTTAAGCATTTAAAACAAAGGAAAGTAATATAAGTGAACAAGAAAAATTTTATCCCAGGAAAGACCACAAAAATGGAAGAGGATGGGATTTGTTATGAGGTATACGTTCATGGCTCCTATACATGCATGTAGGAGGCTGAATAGCAGATCCCCAAAGATGTTAATGTCCTAACCCCCAGAACCTGTGAATATTTAATCTTAAATGGTGAAAGGAACTTTGCAGATGTGACTAAGTTAATAATCTTGAGGGGCGCCTGGGTGGCTCAATCAGTTGAGCGTTTGACTTTGGTTCAGGTCATGATCTCATGGTTTGTGAGTTCAAGCCCCACATCAGGCTTTGCGCTGACAGCATGGAGCCTGCTTCAGATTCTGTGTCTCCCTCTCTATCTGCCCTTCCCCCACTCTCTTTCCCAAAAATAAATAAACATTAAAAAATGTTAAAAACATTGGGGTACAAGTGCCCCTATGCATCAGTAAAAGAGCCTAAATGTCCATCAACTGATGAATGGATAAAGAAATTGTGGTATATATACACAATGGAGTACTACGTGGCAATGAGAAAGAACGAAATATGGCCCTTTGTAGCAACGTGGATGGAACTGGAGAGTGTGATGCTAAGTGAAATAAGCCATACAGAGAAAGACAGATACCATATGTTTTCACTCTTATGTGGATCCTGAGAAACTTAACAGAAACCCATGGAGGAGGCGAAGGGAAAAAAAAAAAAAAAAAAAAAGAGGTTAGAGTGGGAGAAAGCCAAAGCATAAGAGACTCTTAAAAACTGAGAACAAACTGAGGTTTGATGGGGGGTGGGAGGGAGGGGAGGGTGGTTGATGGGTATTGAGGAGGGCACCTTTTGGGATGAGCACTGGGTGTTGTATGGAAACCAATTTGACAATAAATTTCATATATTGAAAAAAATATTTAAAAAAAAAGAATCTTGAGATGGGAAACTTTCTTTGGATTATCCAGGTTGACCAGTGTAAACACAAGGGTCCTTTTAAGAAGCAGGAAGGAGGATCAGAATTAAAGAGGGAAGATGTAAACATGGAAGCAGAAATCAGGGAGGAGACAGGATGCTACGCTGTTGGCTTTGAAGATGGAGGAAGGGGCCATGAGGTGAGCAATGTAGCCAAATTCTAAAAGCTGAAAAGAAAATGGAGTGGATTTTTCTCTAGGGCTTCCTCAAGGATACAGACCTCCCAGCACCATGATTTTATCCCATTGAAACTGATTTTGGACATCTGACTTCCAGAACTATAATGTAATAAATTTGTGTGATTTTAAGCAACTCCATTTATGGTAATTTTAAAGGAGCAATAAAAACCTGAAAAAATGCGGAATCTCTGTATACTAATGCATATAGATTGTAATATGAAGTAACTAAGCTTTATGGCTTTGTAGTTGCAGTTCAGGCATCTGTGTGTCCATCCATCTCATTGTAAGAAGGTGCCTTCCTTCTTTCCTTCCTTAGCTTTGTTTTAAATGTACGTTTGTACGTGAAACCTGATTCTTCCCAAACCTCATCAGCCTGTGAACACTTCTAGAGCCATGGCAGTTGTAATTCAGGATTCACTGGTCCTTGTTTCCCCTTTGCAAAGTTTCCACATCTAAACTCTTCCTTGGAGTTTCCGAAGGTTGCTGTACGTTTGTTCCCTAAACATTACAGTTCTGCTGGGGGTTATACTGCACTTCGGAAACCATCATACTCCAAAGGGTGTTTCCAGCAGACACATTTGTGGCTAGCATATACTGTGCTCTGCCCTACATGCCACAAAATGCCGAACCTGGTCCGTGTCACCGTTGGCAGGTGAGTTTTTAAGGGAGAAAAAATAGCTCTTCTTAGTACTCTGTGGTAAATGAGTCCCAAGGCAGTGCTCCCAATATCTGATAGAGTTTTTAGGGAGATGGTTGTTTTGTGTTTTATTTATGTCCCCCCTGTTATCCATGGGGTCCGAAAATGAATTCAAGTTGGCGATGCCTATGAGACAATGTGAATCAAGACTCCATGTCGTAGTCATAATTGCCCCGTTCCCTTGAGAAACATGACATTTGTACTGCTTCTAACTCCTTTACCTTCCATCCTTCTTTCTCTGGGAAGCTTTCTCTCCCAGAAGCTAGCTCACTCATTTTCCAAATGCATTTGTATTCAGTCTTTTTGCTCCATCTAGGAAGTCGTGGTTAGCTTTGAATATGCCTTGAAGTCTCTCAGACCTCATGAAAATCAACTTTGGGGAGGGTTTTCTCTACCTGTTCACCAGTTATGACATAATGCCACTTGGACTCAGCATAGATTCATCTTTACCTCCATTTTTATGCTTGCCTAAGCCTTATATATTTTCAGTGACCTGGGAGTGACTGTTCAGTCTGTTGTCTTACAGTGTAAACCAGGATTAAAATACAGATCTACCTGAAAAGACTGCCATATAAATAGTTTTGTGTCTGAAAAATGTAATCTATTTTAAGTCTTTGGATCTGGGTTTTGTTGTCACAAAATAAAGAATCCAATCCACCTGGTGTGTATGGTGTTGGCAAGAGTTGTCATCACCTACAGGATTTGTAAGAAATGTTTATCCACCCCAAATAGGAGGAGTGGATTTGAGGTCTGCCCTGATTAGGGTGAGCCTGAGTAAATAACCAGAAATGTTAACTGTGGCCATGGATGGTTGGTAAACAAGAAGTACTATCAGTGCCTTTGATTCTTTACAGCCAAATGAGCTTATTTGAAATAACACCTTCCATTTTGAACTAATTTAAACTAATGCCTATTTAAATGAATACTTTCAACTTTGTATTATTGCTCAGGCCTATTGTGAAAACTTAGGGGTGAACAATGGTTATTCCATACTTTACTCAGAGAAATTGCTATCTTCTCAGCAAAAGCATTAAGCTCTGGTAACAGATCTGTCTCTGTATTGTTTTTGTTTACTTGTTTTTTAATTTTTCTTCTTAAAGATTTTTTTAAAATTTTGTTTAACATTTATTTATTTTTGAGAGAGACAGAGCATGAGCAGGGGAGGGGCAGAGAGAGAGGGAGACACAGAATCCGAAGCAGGCTCCAGGCTCTGAGCTGTCAGCACAGAGCCGGACATGGGGCTCAAATTCACAAACCATGAGATCATGAGCTGAGCAGAAGTCAGACAGAGCTAACCGACTGAGCCACCCAGGAACCCCTTTAATTTCTTTAAAATATTTATTTATTTTTGAGAGAGACAGAGCACAAACAGGGAGGGGCAGAGAGAGAGGGAGACACAGAATCTGAAGCAGTCTCCAGGCTCTGAGCTGTCAGCACAAAACCTGACGTGGGGCTTGAAATCATGAACCCTGAGATCTTGACCTGAGCTGAAGTCAGATGCTTAACTGACTGAGCCACCCAGGAACCCCTCTGTATTGTTTATCTATTAACACATAATAAACTTACCAAATATCACTAGCTTAAAACAACTAAAAAGTATTGTCTCACACAGTTTCTAGGGTAAAGAAGCAGCTTAGCTGGATGGGGCTGACTCAGAGTCTCTTGTGAGTTTGGCCAACTATTGCTCAGGGCATGATTCATCTTAAGACTTGACCAGAGATAGAAATTCTACCTCTAAAGCCACTCACATGGCGTTGGCATAAAGCTTCACTTTCTTACCAACTGAGCCTCTCCACTGGGGTGATCATGACTTGGAAGCTGGCTTCCGACTGAGTGAGTAGGGAGTGGGACACAGAGAGAGAACTGACCTTTATGACTTCCATTTCTGAGTCACATATCATCACTTCCGCATATTACATTCACTAGAAGCAAATTACTAAGTCAAGCCCACACAATAGGAGGAGCTGTGTAAGGGTGGGATCATTGGGTGCCCATCTTGGGTGGTGGCTACCACAGTCAACCAACTTGGTGACTGAACGTGAACAAAACGTTATGCCGGTTGGAGCTTTTGTTTTTTCTTCTCACAAGTTCAAGGATTATAATAGATAATCTGTATGTATTTGGGCTCTCAGAGATGCTAATATGCTGGAGAATAATTACAGAGTGGGAAACTTGGGCAGAAACATACTCAGTGAATGGGAGAATTTAGCTGTAGGGCCTTTACCCCAATTCCCCAAAGCAACTGATGAATTTTGTTTTTGCTTTTTATCATCTGAATCATCTTCCAAAGATGCTGTCCAATGATCAACAGCAATTGTTAATTAAGTATCATAGATTATTTTACATATAATTATTTAAGAATCTTTTTTTTCAAATTCCCTCATCTTACCACCAAGGAAAGAAACTGAGATCCAGAATTGTTTCATATGCTATTACAAATCACAAGACTAATTAATTGGCATTTATCTTCGTACAATATTGTGTGCAATAGGACTATTGCACAGTAAGAAAGTAAGAAACAAAATAAGAAAGAAAACAAAAGTAAGAAAACAAAATAAATAGCATGTATAGAGAATTACTTTGTGCCTAGGGTCCTCCTAGGTGTTCTTTTAATCCTCCTGACAATATTAGTGTGGTAGAACCAGGATAATTTGCTTCTGTCACACGTAAATGCCATGGCATAGTCAAATTTGACAACAGACAGTCTGGCCCCAAGATCCAGGCTCTCAGCACCCACACTCTGCTTTGTATGGGGAGGTTGTGAAACTTGCACATAATCATAAAGCAAAGCAAGGGGAGGGCCAAGCTGGGAATGCAGCTTACTTACACAGTCATACGCCCAGGGAATTCACGCTCATGACAGATACGCTGGTGGCTCTGGAATGATTCCACTCTGCTTTAAGTAGACCCCAAAACTCCAGGAAAATAAAGATAAAGAGGCTGAGTTTATCAGATCTAAACTAGGATTCTGAGTACATTAGACATTCTTAAATGTTAGGAAGTCAATGTGAACCCGTTTCTTAATTACATGTCAAGCTTAGTAATTTTACATTCCAAAAGCACAAAATTTCCTTGTTGCTATAGTATCTGTTAGATATGATGATTTCATCTTTTGTCCAACATGTTAAGAAGGAGCTGGCTTTTGGTGTGGGATAAAATGATGATGGGAGCTTGGTTTGGGTTGACAAACACTAGTCTCAGTGAACACCAATTATTTCTCTTGTTTTTGTTTTCAGAGTGAATCACATGCTAGAGAATCCCCAGAATAGCTTGCATTGAGGTACACAGGATAACTAAAGCTTCTCTAAAGGCTTTTTTCCTATATTTGTTCTGTTTTGTAAATCTACTCAACAATTCAGAGAAAATTCTGAGCATACTTTCTAGCTGCTTCAGTGAAAACAACACAGAACACATAACTATTTGCTAATGCTTTGAGGAAGTACTCATATGGACTAGAATATTGATTCTGAATTTTCATTTTTTAATCTTTTTTATTTTTAAAATATTTTTCTTTATTTTTAATATTGTTAATAAAAATTACTACTCGGAGTACCAAAATTTAGTATAGTGAGTGTGGTTGGTCAGATACAATATAGGGCACCCAGTTAAATTTACATTTGAGATAAATAACGAATATGTAGTTTAAAATATTTGGTACGTATTTATACTAAAAAATATCTATTTCTTATGTGAAATTCAAATTCAAAATTTGACTGGGCATCTGTATTTTTGTTTTATTTTTAAAGTTTATTTATTTATTTTGAAAAAGAGACAGCACATGCACAGGGGAGGGGCAAAGGAAGAGGGAGAGAGAAGAGAGAATTTGAGAACCCCCAAGCTGACTCTGCACTACAAGTCCAGAGCCTGACATGGGGCTCAAACCCACAAACCATGAGATCATAATCCAAGCCAAAGTCAAGAACCTGACGCTCAACCAGCCAAACCACCCACATGCCGCTGGACATCTGTGTTTTTATTTCCTATATCTGGTAAATTTAATTTGGAGAGTTTGAGGACAATTGGGAATGTTCTCCTCCCTACTGTTCTGGGGGCTGATGGTTTCATTTCTTTGGACTCCACTTTGAAATGCATCTAAGTAACAGCTGAGCCTGTGTATCTTATGCAAAAAGGTGGAGACTTGAGATAAATAGCCTATGTTCCAACTTAGCTCTTCTATTCACTTTGTGTGATCAGGAGCAAAGCGTTTAAAATGCCTTGTGTCTCATTTTTTTTTTCCCACTGGAATCATAGGGATGATAATACCCACCTGAGAATATTCTTCTCAGGATAAAATGTATTGAAATCCTTGATGTTCTCCTATATAATAGCCATGGAATATATTTGAATTATTGTGTCCATCTTTCTTGTTGCTATAAAAACATGTGACCCAAATTTCTTTAAGTTCTATTTGCTTGTGGGTACAAATAGTACTACATTAATAATAGTTTGAATGTTATCAATTTCTTACCTAACTGAATAGTTAAGCCAACCTACTCTCCTGATTCTTTCTTCCATTATTTTTGGAGATCTCAGGGGGGTTCTCACATGTTTCTATAAATTGTTCTTTTCAATTTTTCCATTCCCAACCTATTTTTTAACATTCTGTAGTTTTGATAGCAATTTTTGGTTTACAACAAAGTTGAGAGGAAGGTATAGAGATTTTACACATGTCTCCTCCCCCCACACATGGATAACTCTCCCCTCACCCCAATATCAGTATCACTCACCAGAATGGTACATTTTTACCAAGGATAAGCCTACATTGAAGCATTATATCCTCCCCAAATCCACCATTTACCTTACGGTTCACTTTTGGTGTTCTACATTCTATGGGCTTGGAAAAATGTATAATGACATACACCCATTGTTATAATATCATACAGAGTGTTTTTACTGCCCTAAATATTCTCTGTGTTCTACCTATTAATCTGCCACCCCCACAGCCACTGACTTTCTTGTTGTCTCATAGTTTTGTCTTCTCCCAAATGTCGTAGTTACAAAAATATATAAGTAGCCTTTTCAGATTGACTTCTTTCACTTGGTAATATGCATTTAAGTTTCTTCCATGTCTTCACATGGTGTGATAGTTCATTTCTTTTTCTTTTATTATTTATTTATTTCTTTAATGTTTATTTATTTATGTTTGAGTGAGGGAGAGAGAGAGAGAGACAGAGAGACAGAGAAACCCAAGTAGGCCCCACACTGTCAGCACAAAGCCCAATTCAGGGCTCCAACTCATGAACTGTGAGATCATGACCTGTGCCGAAATCAAGGGACCCTTAAGTGACTGAGCCACTCAGTCGCCCCTGTTCATTTCTTTTTCACACTGAATAATATTCTATTGTCTGCGTGTATCATAGTTTGTCTATTCACCTACTGAAGGACATCTTGGTTGCTGCCAACCTATGCTTTATCTGTTGTTCATGAGGCATTTTAACAATGTTTGTCATTCCTCACACTGCAGCTTCTTACATCCTTGAGGCTGTCCATCTTTTTATTCAGGGTATTAGTTCCATGTGCTTCTAAAGCTTTGGGAAGGCTGGTACAAAAGTGTACTACATTTGCTCTAGTACTCAGAACCCTAATCAAACCATGTTCTGAGGACCAGTGAGGACAATTCTCCTTTCTCCCTTGGCATTTAGAATGTCTGATATACTAATGCCTAGGTGCCCAGATTTTACAGTTTTCTTTGTCAAAAAGTTCTTTGTCGAAGCCAGACCTACTCATATAAGCCTACCCTACTCTCCTTCTTCCTTCCTTTTTCCTTTTCTTTATGTAAAAATGGAGTTTAGGTCCTACTGAAGTTGCCCTGAAGTTAAGAAGATTCATTTAGAGTAAAGAACCACATGGCAAACTGGTTTCCCTATCCAGAATACTCTATTCCTTAGCCCATAACCAATTTTACTCATTCAGTGTTCAGTGAAAAGAATTTAATGTAGTATTCAATATAGATGTAGAATTAGAGATACAGAAGTGTATTTAAAAACTCAGAATCCCATGGTATTTAAAGAGAAACAGATAAAATGGTTGTTAAAATTTGAAGCTTCAGAAATGACTTAGGGGAATATTGTGCATTAGTGACATTTGTGTGTTTGTTTTGATCTCTTTTGGGGTGAACATTAGAATCTGTTTATGCTATGTTTTGGATAGATCCTTTGGGTATAAAGTAACAGGACTTAATGAAGTGATATTCTTGGAAAATGCCAGAACTAGGAATCAAAAGCATGGTTTTACTTAGGTCAAAATCCAAGGGTATATGAATGGCAAGAACACCAAGATATGTCCTAATCAAACAGAACATTCAGGAAATCTAAATGTACCTATTTCCTGTTACTGTTGCTTTGTACATGGTAGTCTCATTTCCTAGAAAGGTCTTTTCCCCTTATTCTAAAATTATCTGATCCTTCCTATGAATCATCTTCCTTCTGTCCAAATGGCCTTTGTCGTCTTCACGCAGAGACCACCATTTTACAATCCAAGTAGCCTACAAACATTTCTTTATTGCATATGCTGCTCACAATTTTAATGACTTCTTTGCATTACATATTTCTCTCACCTCCCTGAAGGCAAGGACCATCTCCTATCGGTTTTGTATTCTGAGTGTTCCTTTAGCACAGAGCTTAGTGCATAGTAACTCTCAGTAAAAGTTTACTGAATTGAACAAAGAAAGATCGATCAGTGGCTACAAAGTGAGAAGTGTATGCGTAGAATTATTTCATTCTATCATATACATTATTCTCAACTATTAAAAATGCTTAAAGCTTTAAGGAATTATAAAAAAGGCAATAGAGATGTGAACAATTTGATATGTCAGGAATTGAAACATATTAATCTTCTGGCACCTAAGAACTGATTCCAGCATTGATACGTATCTTTTATTTTCTTATCATGCTTAGAGTCCAGATGGATTTTTATTAGTTCACCGAAACAATGCAGCAGACTCGACTTGTATTTAAATCACTATAATTAGTTTAATCTTAAAATAAAACAAATGAAATTGCTAAATGGGCCTGAATATTTAGTTATGACATTTTAGTGCCCAATAAATTTAAATGAGAGAAGAAAGCAATATACCTCCCTATGATCTGATGAGTAACTTTCTGAGAGCAGCAGCTGATGTTACAGACTTTACCTAGCCTTTTGGGCTCAAGCACACGTACTTGATTTGGATAAGGCTTCGTTTAAAGAAAACTTGAATGGATTTTATGCCAAAAGCAAATAAATTGTTTTGGTTCTAGATTAGAAGCCAGTTTGTCATGAATTCCAGTTTGTCTGAAACTTTCTGTTCTTTTGATGGGGATCCAGTCCAGAGGGTTTTCTAAGAAATCACTTATCTTAAAAAAGCTGGAGGAATGAGATAATATATGAATAGTGAACAATTTGTTAAGCATCAACACACCCAACACTGTGATAGCCGCTTCACATTTAATCCCCATCTAATTCTATGAGATAGATGTGATTGCTGTCCTCACTTTACATGGCTAGTAGCTATGAAAGGGGTCTGTATCCAGACCCTGTTCTCTTAAAGGCTATTTCAATTAACTATAGAATGAGCACACATTGTTGTTAAAAGTTGTGATTAAAGTCTACTGATCGAGTAAATTAATATTACCCTGCATGAAGAACCCATAATCAATTAGGTGTAAGTATTGCTTTTGAACCCTGAGCAAATGTATTTCCATGAGGGCCACAGTCCATGTGGTTATTCATGTTGTGGCCACAAGGGGGCGTATGCTAAAAGCAAAGGAGTCAGTATGGTCTTTTTCCATCAGTAAGTTACCTTTGACATGTGTTCTTTGATTTAGACTGATGCCTGGGCTTGGAATTTAACCTTCCTACATCTTTTCCAGTGTGTTAAAAAGGCCTTCCGATAGCCCTCTGCTCTTTATGCCTAATTGCATCACTGGCACATTCCATGAAAATAACATGGCTTTCAAAAGGCCGTTTCCAGGGTGGGTACTAAAAAACACCATTATCATCTAACACAATGCAATTCAGTTACTTTTAAATGAGATTCTTTCTTTTTTGTAACTCTTTCCTAAAATCTGTTGGCAAGTTCTGTAGAGCTATAAGATGGATAGACAAGAGCTTTAGCTCACAGCAAAGGGGAATTTGATCACCAACATAAAATTGAATAAAGAATGCAATCTGGAACCAACTGGCTGAAAAAACAGTTTTCATCTACTTAAGATAATTATGCTAAATACACTCATTTAATTTAATAACTATATTATTATAACTATGGATTAAAAACATATGCCACAATAAAAGTTTGGGAGAAAACATTATAGAAACATAGGAAATTGACTCATCATTTAATAAACTTCTAACAAGGAGAAGAATTCATTTTAAGCACTATAGAAATTCAAGGATTTAATGTAATCTCTTCAGCTTTTTTTCCCCCCCATGTGAAGTACTTGTGTAGATAATTTGATATGAGCCTGTTGAGGCTTCATCTCTCCGTGTATACTTTTATAAACTGGATAGGGAAGTAACTAAAAAAGAATTATGAAAATATAGATTTTTATGTATGTGTGTATGTATATTAAATATTCTATTTGCAGAGTTTTAATATCTGTAATACCCCTTGAATATAGTCCTCCACATTCACATATGAACATAATTTATTCATTCAGTGGATAGTTATTAAAAGCCGAATGTATGTCAGGCATTATTCCAGGCACTTATGATTCATTAGTAAACACAATAGCCCTAAATACCCTCACTGTGAAGCATACATTCTAGTGAAAGAAGAGAGGCAGCAAACAACATAATGAACTGGTAAATTCCATGGTGTGTTAATACAGTCGACCCTTGAACAACACGGGTTTGAATTGCACAGGCCCACTCATACCTGTTTCTTTTTTGTTTGTTTATTTCTAAATAAATACAACATAATACTGTAAATGTATTTCTCTTCCTTATGAATTCCTAAATGAAATTTTCTTTTCTCAAGTTTACTTTGTGATGAGAATACAGTATACAATACATAGAACATACAAGATGTGTGTTAATCGATTGTTTATGTTATCAGTAGAACTTCTGGTCAAAGTGGGATATTAGTAGTTACGTTTTGGGAGAGTTGAAAGTTATACATGGAATTTTGACTGCAGGGAGTGTAGTTCATAACCTCATGTTGTTTGAGGTTCAACTTTTATAAATACTATTGAAAAAATAAATCAAGTTGGAGAGGATTAGGATTGCCGGGGAAGATTGCAGTGAGGCCAGAGTGGGCCTCATTGAGAAGGCAACACTTGAATAGGACTTGAAGGAGCAGAGAATTTGCCTTGTAGACACCTGGAACAGAGGGCTGGACACCACAGGTGAGAGAACAGCCAGTGCAAAGGAGACCAGAAGCAGAACAAGGAGAATGACATCATCTGACTCAAGTTTTTAAAAGATTCACTTTGATTTTTGTGTTGCAAACAGACTGTGTATGTTGGGATGGGTGGAGTTTTTAGGTTTCCTAGAAGAGAGGATAGTAGCTCCTGTCAGAGAGATCACAGCAGATTCTGCCTTTATTCTAAAAGTTGAGCCTACTGGATATCCTGAGAGATTGGATACTGGGGGGAAGGAAGAAAGGAAACAGAGATTCTCCCGAGGTCTTTGGTCTGAGCAGCTGGAAGGGTAAGGCTGTCTTCAGCTAGCACAGGGAAGACAGTCAGGGTCAGAGTGAGGGTGGGGAGGGGATGAGAACTTCAGTTATAGGCAGGATGAGTTTGAGATGCTCAGTCAGCATATGAGTGTCAGTTGGGTTATCATCATCTCTTCCCATTAAGAATAATAAGCCTTGGCACAGGATCGCCCTTCCCCTCTCCCATCCATGACAGACCTTCCTGATAAAAAAGTCCTCCATTCACGCTAGCTTGATGGAACTCAGTCTCTTTCTTAACACATGGACCTAGATAATCAATACTTCCTGACTGCACTTTGAGAGTAAGATTAATCCTAATGATTTTCTTGCTAAGCTACAACGAGGACAACCAGGTTCTTCAACCAGAATCTTGTCTCATGATGGTAGCCAAAGATTTCTTTTAAATATATACTTTATCAATATCTACATGGGGATAGGCTGGACACAAAACCCAGCTTATTCCATTTGATCTTAGCATTTCCCCATGGAATAACTGTGGCTTTCTGCATTTTCCTAGGATGGGACGGAGAAATGGAATGTCCTAGAAATCTGTCTCACGCCTGCTTGACAGCAGATTTTTGTTGAACTTTGTAGTGGTCATCTTTTTTTCTTTGGCAATTTAATTTTTTTCTTTTGTAGGGTGAAAGAAAGAACAGGCATTCTGGATTTTGCCAGTGATCAAGGCTTCTGATTTCCTAATAAGAAAACACTTCAGTTTTGGAAGGAGGAGGGTGGAAATCTGATTCCCTTTTGCCAATTAAGTCTCAGCATCTTGCATGTTCTTCCTGTTCCTCCCACAGAGCAAACATGTTCTCTCTACCATGTACTATGATTTAACAAAGGATAAGTGAGAGTTCACAGTACATTTCTTCCCTGGTACCTAGACACCAGAGAGTAGGGTATTTAAAATGAAGTCATTGAAATAAAGTCTGGAGGACATGCTGTCACAATATATCACTCCTTCATTTCAAAAGGAGTTTATTAAGGGTGTCCAGACTTTTGTTCAGTTAAAAAAATATTTTACCTTTTTTTGAGGGCAGCAATAATCCATTTGGTAATAAGTGACAAGAAAGGTATGTACAATTCATGCTGGTTAGTAGATTATCTTCGTTTGTCTTGCTTGCGGCACATAAACACAGATGTCAGGAGAGAGCCCCTTTGTCCATTAATCTGAGGATGGAAAGCTGCTGATGCAGCAGCTGGGATGTCTATATCATCTGTCCACATGCTAGTTCTTTCCTGGTTTATAGAGTAGGGTGTTTTTTTTTTTTTTCTTGTCTGAGTATAAATCAATTGAAAGAGAACTTTAGAGCTATTTAGAATTCTAACCACTTGTGTTAAAACAAAACTCCTTTGATTATGGAATATTTCCATGACTTTGCTTATTTAGTAAAACCACAACTCTCTTCCTTTCCATTATTCTGAATTTGTGTGTCTGAAAGAAGGAGCAGTGTACCTAAAAATAGATTTCCAATGAAGTCAGTCATTCCTTTAAAAACAATCATTTTACAAGTACCAAATGCATAGGAGATTCTTTACTAGTAAAAGAACATTTTAATAGAGTTGGCAAATTAAAGCCTAGAAAAGCCAGCATACCTCCTCAAGCTGCAGGCATGTCGACCTGTAGTGCTTCCCATCAAGAGTCACATGTGCTGTAGAAAGTAAAAATGCCACCCTGACAATTGGGGAAACACTTGTAAAGTTAATGCCTATTAGGTACTGTAGTTAGCAACATTATCGGGGGGGAAGTGATAAGGTAATGGGCATGAAAAATGCTCTTAGGTTCAAAAGTGAAGGGGAAAATAAAACATGGCCATTGCTTAACATCCTCCAGTTTGATGGCTTCTTTTCTACACATACCATGGAGAGAAGATGGCCAAAAGTAAGACAGAACACAGAAGTGTGAATTCAGTTCTATTACATTTGAATTATAAGGCCACAAATGTTTCTATAAGCATGTTGTAAGACTGAGTAAATATTTGTTCAAATAAGTGCTGTCTCCTTCTAAATAACCTTGTTATGGAAACTTGCCCTATTTTGTTCTTTGTTATTGTCGTAGTTGTTATATTTTATTTTGTTTTACAATTACCTTTACATCCTGTGGCATATTCCCTCGGGTAACCTCAGTGATGGGGATATTTCATCTTCTGAGGGTGGCTTCAAGAAGCTATTCAGTCATTTAAGGACATTTAGTGGAGACGATATTTAAAAACAACAACAACAACAACGACAACAACAACAACAATAAAAACGTTAAACTGGATAATACTGATTTAGTCAAAATAACACAGTGATTCTCAAAATGGGATTCCCAGACAAGCAGCATCAGAATCACCTGAGGATCTTAGGTGGGTCTCACCCTTAGAAGCTATGATCTGGTAAGTAAGTTAGTCTGAAAATGTGTATTTCTAACAACTTTCCAGGGGATCCTGATACTGCTGTCTAGGAACCACATATTGGGAAGCACTGTAATAACATATGTTTCTAAAATAATTATATGGATTTTATATTTTATTCTTTTTTAAGTGTACTTACCTATTTTGAGAGAGAAAGAGCACACAAGCATTGAAGGGGCAGGGGCAGAGACAGAGGGAGAGAGAAAATCCCATCTGCACTAAGAGTGCAGAGCCTGATGTGGGGCTCGAGCCCAGGAACTGTGAGATCATGACTCGAGCCAAAATCAAGAGTCAGACACTCAACTGACTGAGCTAGCCAGACACTCCTGTCTGGATTTTGTTTTTAGGCTGGTTTCAAAAGCTGTTCCAGAGTTCCCCGAAGTCAGGATTAGTAGAAAAAAAGGTGCAACTTACCTGTGTGAAGCTCTGTCAATGCCTCCCCACTGGGGATCATTGTGTGCAGTCTGTAAGACAATAAGGTCTGTCAGGGCAGGGATCATTTCTATCTTGGTAACTGTTGTGTATTCCATGCTTCAGATGGTGCATAGAACAGAGTAGACATTCTGAATTGATGTTGAATACTGAAGTCTAAAATCTTTGGCACAGAAGATCCTTCATGATCTGCCCCTTTCTTACTTCCCCCTTCATCTCTTCCACACCATACCTTGGACCATCCAGCATATTGAGTTCACTTAGTTTCCTAAAATACCATGTTCTTTGCCACTGCTGCAGAACCAAAAGACGGTCTTATTTTTACTATTTGTTGCCAAATGCTGTGACCTTTGGGAAAATGGATTAGAATTGGTTAAGCCTGATCCAGTAATTTGCTCTTAGGCCCTGAAGACAGTTGTTTAGTATTCTGTGTGTGTAGTCAAAATGAATTATTGGTCAGCAGAAATGGAAACTATTTTAGGTGTAACAATAGAACATTTGAAGAATATCTGAAGTGGCGACAGTGGGAATAGTAACTGAAAGGCCAGTCACTTCTGTTTTTGTTGAATCAGACTTGAGGAAGGGGGTTGGAACACAAAGGATTTCTCTGACATTTTCTTGGCCCTCAAAGACCTTAGCATTCCACCCAAAAATCTGTATTTTCTTTAGAGCACTTGAATTGAATCCTTTTTTACTTGTTTTGGTTAGAAAGGAGAGAATATAGGTGTTTGATTTTGCAATTCTGAAATGTCAGCAAGCAGTGGGAATCTTTCAGACTAAGGAGAATATACCTTGGTTTGTATTAGTAAGAGAGTGTGAATTACAGTGCATTCCAATTGGAATAAAAGAAAAGTAAAATCATATTGAGTATTATTATAAATTGGTGTATTTTTCTGAGGAGTGCTATGGTCTGACTGTTTATTTCCCCTCAAAATTCATATGCTATAATCCTGACCCCCAAAGGCAATGGTATCAGCAGATGGGGCCTTTGAGAGGTACTTAAGTCATGAGTGGATTTCATGAATGGGATTAATGCTTTATAAGAGAGGCTCTGGAGTGCTCCCTGGGCCTTCCACCATGTGAGGAAACAGCGAGAATGCACCGGCTATGAACCCAAAAGAGGTCTCTCATCCAACCATACTGGCCTCTTGATTTTCGACTTTCCACCTACCAGTACTGTGAGAAAGAAATTCTGTTGTTTCTAAGCTATCTAGTCTGTGGTATTTTTTTTTTATAACAGCCTGAGCAGAGCAAGACAAGGAGCAGAATATAGACATGACCATGGACACAGAATAAAGAGGACCTAGAAATATGCTTTTATGGACATTGATGAAAGAACTGCAGTCAGTTGAACATTTTGCCCATCTGCCAGGACTCTTGCATGGGGAAGTGCAGGTGATACGTATGGAAAAAAGCAAAAGCACTATGAAAATGTATTTGTTAGTAGTGTTCATCAAAAGCCAAGATCTGTTATAGATATTTTACCTTGCCTAGTGGTTAAGAATATAAAGTCAGGGATTAGACACATTGAATTCAAATTCTAGTTCTATCACTGAGGAATTCTGTGATCTTGAACACTGATATAAGTTAGCATATGTAAAATGAGGATGCTAATAATGCTAACAGCACAGAGATGCCTTGAAGATCTAACTGGATAATCAATGTAAACATCTTAGCACAGAGTAATTGTTCAGTGCACACAAGCTATTATTATTAATGTACTGTTGCTCTATGTCAGCAAGAAGAATGGGTATTGACCTTCCAGGACGTCTTACCTTTTCGGAAAGTAGTTGTTTTTATTCAAAAGATCATCAGTTGCTTCTCCTCTTTCTAGTCAGGTGTATTGTAGAGACATATTTAATAGCAGTAGCTTATTTATTCACTGGAAGACGTACTGCAATCACAGGCTATTTCTTAAGGACCTGGTTTTCTTGACTCAACACTATAAGATGACAGCTTATACTTAGTTCACATTCCTTCAGTTCAGCTCACTGATTTAAAATTGATTCTATCCATCCTTGTGCATTCATGGACGATGGGTCTGAATTTAGACCAAGTAGCAACAGATTTTTAACATGTAAATATAAAATACTGGCATGCTAGGTGTTAGAATGCTTCAAAAAGAAAACCTACCCTAGGTGGCTGAAATCATAAAAAAAAAAACAAACCCATAATTCTACTGCCCAGAATTTACTCTCACTCTAAAATGCACCTTGACATGTTATCATAAGTTTTGTAAAAATATCAGTGAGTTCAAAGTGTTTGATGAATTCAAAGAAACAACAAGTACTCACTATATGAGTAGCCGGAAGAAAACCTTGGGATAGTTGAGTTTCTCTCTCTCTCTCTCTCTCTCTTTTTCCTTGTATTACTTCCTACCTATGAATGCCTAAAGGTGGTTTCTGTCTTTTAGTTTAAAATGTGGTACCTGTTTGCTTTTGTTTATAATCAAGTACCTTTCCAGAAGGAAGAAAGGTACATGTAACCAGACAACCCTGACCATTTCGCCCCTCTATATCCATTTCCCAGTTTCAGGAAAGTGGAATTGATCACCTCCACCATTTCAACCCATAAGGGCAGCAAGGGTGAGGCATCAGCATCAGTGGGCAATGAGGATTGCTCCAGGCTTCTGGATCCTACTGCCCCTGTCGCCACCACCATCTTTAAAGGGCCCCATATCTTTTGTAATGAGTGACTGTGCATTAAAACTTTAAACCTCCACAAAGCATTGGGAAAGATACACTTGGTTTCCAGTGACCTTGTTTACTTTTTGCTCCCCTTCATAAAAATACCTCTTTGGTGTCCCATTATTTTTGATTCTCTCATTTTTCCTAGCCAAACCATACATTTCATTCCAGATATCAGGTCCTAAGCAAATGAGTATTGTGTATATTTGATGAAAGGGAGAGGAGCACTTAGCTCCTGGTGACAAACACTATATGGGCAGATTAAATACTTCAAAGGAAGCAGACAGAAAGCAAAGACTACTGACTCAAATCTTTCTTTTGTATTAATCTTGTTTTAATTTATTTTGAGACAGAGAGACAGCATGAACAGGGGAGGGGCAGAGAGAGAGAACCCCAAGCAGGTTCCATGCTGTCAGCACAGAGCCTGACACAGGGCTTGAACTCACAAACCATGAGATCATGACCTGAGCTGAAATCTAGAGCCTGAGCCCCCCAGGCACCCCATGATTCAAGTATTTCTATGATACTTTTGTGTCTGCCAGTCCTGTGTACTACAGATGCCCAGGATTAGTGGGGCTACCCCGTTCTTTAGCCCAGTGGCATAATTTCATAACCAAAGGATTGGCTGTTATTTTAGATGTTAAATATATGACAACTTATTAAAAAAATAAAATAATATAAAATGAGAAGTAATTGGAGATTTTCTGTAGTTGGTAGTGGGAAGCAGAAATGAAACTACTCAGAAAAGTCTGAATTCACTCAGTTTCTACAAATTCCTCAACTTTTATGTATTTAATTGCTTGAATCTTTCTTCCTAACAACTTTTAGCTCTCCATTCTTTGCAGAAAGTTCAAGATTTCCCATTTCTATTTTTGTTTCTTTCCTTTATAGTTACAGTTGTATATTGCCTGTAAATTCCCCACTTCCATGACCCCTACTTGACTCAATTGGTAGGTCCTTTCCATACCATATGCTGCACTATGCTAAAACAATCTCAGATTCGAGGGTCAGGCAAATAACATTTCTTGTTTTATAAATATACATCCTAAACATTTAATGTTGTGAACAGATGGACTTGCTGTGTGAGAGACACATCGTAAAGACAAAACATAGAGGTATGGGGTTTTCTACTGTAGTACCCTGAGACCTGCAAAAATATAATCAAACTCATAGTTTATGATGTGCACAATCAAATATTGTACTGAGTCATCTTTTGTTATAAGTGGAAGGAGTTTGCATACCTGACCTATTACTGATGTTTTGCACAACAGATGTAAATTTTATTTCTTCAGGTCTCGCTCGGTTGATTTTTAGTGTGCGCCTGTTGATAGCCCTTCTGATGCCATGTAATGGCATGTGATCATTACTCCTCTGAGATAGGTTCTGGATCTCTGTCTATAGCAGGCACTTTTGACCATGACTTTATCACATGACTCTGGAAAATGTTTTCTTGGCTCCGCCCATGTGTTCCCTCTCTCAGAATACTCCTATGTAACATCAGAAACCTGAAAGCTCCTTCAGAAGAAATTCTAGCTGATCATGCCTTGCGGGTCTTAGATGAAGAAGCAGAAACTCCAGGTCTTTGTTAGAGGAGAGTATAGTCAGTTTGTGAGGGGCCGGGTGTAACACACTGAGAATGAGCTGTTCATTGGGATCTTAAGAAAGATGAATATGAGAGAAGAATTTATATATATAAAGGATGAGAGAGGAATAGTGGCTATTAATGGCTTCTTAAAAGATCACTTTCCCTTCTGTTCTTTGACTGAAGAACTCTTTGTTGTTAAACACCAGATGCCTTGCTAAGGGCATGGATCATGATTCATCTAAGCCATTCCTGGTACTCTCATTCTTGTCAAATGCTGGATTTGGGATGGGCATGCAATCCTTTTTGTCCAACGTCATGTAAGAAAAAGTTTGTTGAGGTGCTTATGGAAAATATTTTCCTCTCTCATTAAGGAGAAAAAGAAGGCTGCTGGGGTAAAACCAGTCTTCCTCTGTGTTTGGCTCTGAAGGGACTTGCATATGTTTGAAGCTGCTATTGATTTCTTGTTTGGGAGATATCCCAAACACATCTGATAATGATGGAGGAGTATGGAAGGAACCTCAATCCTCAAGGACATCACTGACCTGCTGCACCAATCTAGAATCACCTACTAAGAGATATATTAAAATTGATCTCACCTATATAGGGAATAAAGAGAAAAGTCCACATTAATGTTAACCTCTTGTCTTTACTCTCCATCTATACAAAACTTACTCTTGCTTCAGGATCTAGATTAAGTTCTACTTCCTCTGGGATCATTTTTCAACCACTCCAGACTAACTTGATAATTTTCCTTAGATGAATGGAGGTTTATTGCTTGGACATTTAATTCCATGTTTATATGACCTATTGAATCTTCAGTGGAATTGTATAATCCTTAGAGGATAGGGATTGCAACCTAACTCACCTTGTTTTATATTTATTAGAGTTTTTATCTCTGTGTAAGCTATCCATTAGGACCTCAATAAACATAGCTTTAATAGCAAACAATTACTGAGCCCATATTCTGTGCCAGGTGATCTTGCTAAATGTTTTGTTACAGCTAATCCTCATTAATCCTCCTGCATTGTAGCAGTTAATCCTCATGACTATATTGCAGAAAGTGCCGTTATATTCCACAACGCTCTCCTAGGCTAGGCTGGGTGCTCATTAAATGCTGTCATGGCATTCTGTACTTTTCCTCCATAGCACTCATAGTTTCAACTAAAGAACAAAGAAGCTCAGCATGCATTTGGTTGCTTATTGTGCATTTCTCCCCAAGTTAAATCCAGGAGGGCAGGAATAATTTCTGTCATGTATCCCAGGCCATGGAACAGGCTTTGTGTCCTTGTGTGTAGTAGTCTTAAATATTTATAGAATAGGAGACATGAGCTGCATAACATTTGGCACAAGTTCACATCACTGGGGCTGGAGTTCACACTCATGCTAGGTTGTCTCTCTCTAGGGTCCCTGCCCATAGTACCTGTACCATATTGTTTTCTGCTGTTTTGAGTTGTTTCAAACTCTGTTTGAGACTCTGAGTTTACCATCCCATTCTTAACAACCAATGAGAAGATTTCAGGCTCCTGATGTAAGCAGCTGAGAATGACAATGGTAATGATGATATCACTATGATTTACAGAGCACCCCATTTTTTTCTGGGGTTAATGCTTCCTATCCTTAAATCATTATGGCAAATTAGGTTTTATTGCCTACTCATACAGGAAATCAATGCTCAAAGGGGCTACGAAATATAGCTAGGAATGCATAGCTGACAAGCCATGGAGATAAAGTATCAACCCAGGTCTACCTGAAAGCAAAAGCCAGGGTCTTTCCACTTTGCCATACTGCAGCTCTCATTCATCAGACACCCATTATGTGCCAGGAAGTCTTTTAGGTACTTCTTCAGTCATCCAAATAATCCCCTAAAGGAATTGGCCCTTGAACAATGTGGGGTTGGAGCACCGGTCCCCCACGAAGCCCAGTCAAAAAATTTGTGTATAACTTTTGACTCTCTAAAAATTTAGCTACTAATGGCCTATGTTTGACTAGAAGCCTTACCAATAACATAAGAAATTATTAATACATATTTTATCCTATATGTACACAGTTGTATATATATATTTATATGTATGTATACTTATTTGTGTGTGTGTGTGTGTGTATATATATATTTTACAATAAAGCAAGTTAGAGAAAATAAAATGTTGTTAAGATCATCTTAAGGGGAAGAAAATACATTTACAGTGCTGTATGTATTATTGCAAAAAGTCCACATAGGAGTAGATCTGTGCAGTTCAGATCCCTGTCATTCAAGGATTGACTGTACTATCTGAGTAAGTAAGGTAATAGTGGTTACATGTGAATGAATTTATTTTTTTTTAATTTTTTTTTCAACATTTATTTATTTTTGTGACAGAGAGAGACAGAGCATGAACGGGCGAGGGGCAGAGAGAGAGGGAGACACAGAATTGGAAACAGGCTCCAGGCTCTGAGCCATCAGCCCACTCGACGCGGGGGCTCGAACTCACGGACCGTGAGATCGTGACCTGGTTGAAGTCGGACGCTTAACCGACTGCGCCACCCAAGCGCCCCTTTTCTTTTCTTTTCTTTTTTTTTAATTTTTTTTTTTTTTTTTACATGTGAATGAATTTAAAGGTAAGTCAAGAAGTAGGTTTATATAGTCTGGCTGAGCTTTCTAAAAAATGTCAAATTTTCTTGGGAGTGTTTGAACCTATTACACAGAATTTTTAGGTTTATATTTAATCCATACACTGGAGCTAGCAGGAGGGCAGAGGACTTGAATAAGAAGTAAGATGTAATTGCATGGCCAAATCATATTTTGCAGGTATGGGCAAACTAGGTGCAGGCGTCTTCAAAGGGCCAGACAATGATGAGATGTATACAAACTCCAAGTTTACAGCAGATGCATCTATCTGTAGTTTAGTCATGTCTAAGGAGATTTGACTCTTAAAAAAAAATAGCTGATATGGGAGAAATTGAATCTTTGCCTCTGGTGCCACTGGAACAAAAGAGTTGAAATAGAAAATCAAAGATTAGCTGCTTTCTTTTAAGCTACAATGTTGAACCCAGCATCATTGGCCACAACTATGGTCTCACTTTCCAGCATCTTCCCACCAGACATCTGCTCTTGGAGATTTAATTGCATCTGTCACTTCGGTAATCACGTGCATGTATGTTTTCCAGAAGGATGAGTTGTAGACATTCAGTTTGGGGTTGGATGGTATGATACGCAGCTGCTGTAATGCTAACAGGAGCATTTCATCTATCTCCTCTAACTACTCTGTTAGTGATAGGCTAATGACCGTTGCCGGATATGCTTCTCTCTCTAAATGCTCCATCATGAAACCAAGGAAGGCAACACAAAATTAGTGGATGCTGAGAGCTAAAGAATTCACTCGTCCAGGAGGAAATCCTGAAGGGGCAGGGGAGCAAAATTGATTATTTCTAACAGAATACTTGCTTCTTACTTATTTTTATTTTATGCTTTAACACTTTATTCGCACCGAAGAACATTTTGAATTAGGAAGAGGATTGAGACATACAATGAGAAATGTTGAAAAGGACTGAGCTTATTTAGCCTGAAAACAGAAATCAAAAAGCCAACAAACAAAAAAAACACCTTGCTCTTGTAAATAACACAATTTTCACATCCAGCCAGTCAGCATTTTTAAACAACCCACATTGATATATACACCCTAAAATACCATACCCAAATTATATTCAGCATACAAAACTATTTTTCCCATTGTTCTAAATGCCATGGTTCTGGAAACAGTATAATATCACTCTGTGAGGTGATGGACCACATAAGCCCTTCTACTTTCCAATATTCTAAGGGAGAGTAGAGTATGTCAACAGAACTTCAAGGTTTTTTTTTTCCAGAAATAAGACAAAGATTTGTTGTTTCACAGTTTCTGTTTATTTTTAATAATTGCATCCCAAGTTAGATCATTAACTGCCAGGTGATATACTAAACTCTGGAATTCTGATAGAGATTCCAAATTTGAGGGTGGTTCTTAGTCAATCAAAGGTAAATAACACAAGAAATATCATAGAATAATCTTAGAACTGAAGAAGAAGAGACTTTTTTTTCCTGCTTTTCCCTCCAACTTGCCAATATACCATACCCTGCATGGTAAACAAGATGCTTATTATTGATTGGAGCCCAGGATTACACACAGATATATACAGCACATACTTACAAGACTTATTAGGAGGAAATATAAGATGCCTCCCATAACAGGTCCCCTTGTTACAGGAATTTTTAGCATCTGTCTTTCTCCTCCTCCATATTACTTTTACCAAAATTGCAAATACATAATTCATTTTGTAATTATCTGTTACTGTCATGTTCACACCTATATGTATAATATCTAGAATCATGGTTTGTATTTCACAGATGTTCCAAATATTGGTTGAATAATCAAATAAAGGAGTGAATGAATAAGTACCTTTCTTTATTTATAGGCCAAATTGATCATATGTAGTGTCTTTTCATCAACCATTCTTGAAGCATGATTAAACACACTGAAGAAAGATGTTGTTTGGATAGCTTAATAAAATGATCAGTTTCACTCTAGAAGGCAAAAAAATTGACTTCATGGTTCTAGGCTTATAATTATTAGTTATAGTTGCATATATCATTGAACCCAATAACTATCTCTCTCCCTCTTTCTCTCTCTTTCTCTCTTTCTCTCCTCTTTCTTCTCTCTCTCCCCTCCCTCTCCCACCCTACACCTACACAGTTGGGTCTGTGGTACAACCATGGTAATTGTCTTTCGTGATGCTTTTTCAGTCCCCAAACCTCACTATGAAAAAAAACAGGAATCCGATTCTGAATGAGCAGCTGGTGGCCTGGTGAAAGTGTTTTAGAGTAGGAGATTCTCAAAATCTGGCTTATACTATCCTAAAGAGCTCAATGAGGCACAATATATCTTATTTCAAAGAAACTTGCCATCAAGTCTGAATGACTACATAAATAATGATTAAGTAACCTCATTTTGTGGTAATGATCAATGCCCTTAAAAATGACAAAAAATTAAAATATGGAGAACAACTCTTTAAGTATGCCCTTGGCAGAAATAGGGAACTCTGAATTATCCTCCTTCCTGGGGCTCAACTTGCTACATCAACCATGTGCTTCCTCTTTGTTTTTAGATGAAGGCTTACAATATTCAAGGCTTTCAAGGGTCACATTTTGTTTGATTGAACATCCTTTAAAGTCATATAAATGCTTCCATTGTCTGTAGTTTTCTCTCTGGCTGACTTAATGCTATTGAGAGAACACTCCACTACTCTATGTAAGGAATAACATAAAAAACATGCTGCTCAGTGTGTTTATATCTCACAAAAGCCAACCTAAGAAATCTATCTGAAAAAAAGCAAAAGTCGCATACTTGGAAAATATTTTTAAAGGTTGTTTTGTGTATATTCTTAAGTACTATGTAAGAAACGTAGGAAGAAGTTTCTTAGAATTTAAGACTTACTCATTATCTTTCTTTCTTTAAGAATTTAAAATGTGCTGTCACTGAAAAATTGAATTAAATAATATGCATCTCATGGTGGTGTTGTGGAGAGTAATTAAGGCCATGTATAAGGCTTATCAAAGAATCTAAGCTATGGCAGGTGTTCAAAATATGGCAGTTGAATTTGCATTTAAATATATTGCATTTATGCCATGTATACAATGTGGAAAAGTGATAAAAATGGAGGCATCAGAGAATTTCCCTAGTGGGATTTTGAAGCTACTTTATAAATGAACTAATAAATCAAGGGTAGTATCATAGAATTTAGTCAATATTTAATACAGGATCAAATGTCATCATTATGTGCTTGCTCTTGGTGGTAGACTTTATGGTAAAATGAAACCTATGGGCTATTGAAACACAACATGGATATATTTTAATAATGAAACTATTTTCCTTAAGATCTTTAATATAATGATACATATGTAATAGGATGGAAATTGTTATATAAAAAATTCTTTTTCAATGGTAACAATAATATAATAAGCTGAAATAATAGGAAACATAACAAAGATCAGTAACTAGAATTGTGAGAGACACACTAAAATGAATTCAAAACCTGTTATAAGTGGCAGCACCAAATAATAAAAAGCAGACAATTCTTCCCAAATTAAATGATAAATTAAATGTACTTCCAGTAAAAATCTCAATAAACTATTTTTCAGGAACTTGATAAGTTTTTGAAACAGTAATCAGAAAACATAAGTGTGAAAATAGCTATTTGCAAATAGTTAAGGAAAATGTGGAATGGAAGAGTACTAGAGAGGAAATTAATTTCACTGGAAATTAAATATATATTGTAGAGTCATCATCTAAACCAGAGGAAGTGGGATTTTAAGTTGGCACTAGTATGTGTTTTCTACTGTCCTTTTCTTTCAGTGGGAGTGCTTAGTCTATGTACATTTACTGTTAGTAAATTTTACAGTAGGTATTTTCTATGTAAAATGTATTTTTAAGTTTAAAATCAGTTATGTGATGAAACTTGTAGAAATGTTACTGATTTCAGTGCTCATCAAGCATCTGTTTGCACAATGACCATCTTTCTTGGAGCTCATTTTGTTTTTCAACACTTACTTGGTAAGAATATATGTCCATATATTTTCCAGCTGCTGGTTACTATAATATGACCTTTCTCAACTTCAGTTTTCTTACCTATTAAATGCAGATAACAATAGTAACAATAGCAGAGAACTATTGTTAAGATTAAGTGAATTATTCATGTAAAAGGTTTACTATAGAGCAAATCAACAATAAATAAATGTTAGGCAATCATACTGACGGTGCTAATTGCGGTGACCGTTTAAAGACTATCCTTTCTCCATTGAATTTATTTTGAACCGTTGTTGAAATTAATTAACCCTTTCAGTATGGGTCTACTCCTAGTGTTTCTATTCTATTCCAATCTATGTGTCTAATCTCTTACCAATGCCATACTGTTGCTCAATGGCACACTTTCATATCAAGTAGATTGAAATTCCATTTTTGTCCTCTTTCAAAGTTGATTTTGCTATTCTAGTTTATCATTCTATATAAATTTCACAGTCCCACCACTCCCCTAGGGAGCGGTTTTTGTCCTATGCCCTGGGGATAACAGGACTTGCTGTTCTTTAGGGAAAAATGAATCTAGGTGGTGCTTTTGACCTCCCACCACCCCCAATCCTCAGCCTTAGCAGCTGGCATGCCCCTGAACCACCAACCAGGGGAAGCTTTCGCCAGTCTTCCACTACAATTGCCCAGTCTTTCTTTTGACTACCTAGTAAAGTTCTGTTCTGTTGAGTCTGAACAGATGCAAACCCTCCTTGTGTCTGAGGCTTGTCGGAGTTCCAGATGCTGTTCTCAGCCTTTTGGAAGTAGTTAAAAGATTTTATCTGAATTCCTCTTGCTCACTTTTATAATGGCTTTGTCTTCTTGCCATGCTTTGCCCCAGATGAGCCAGTGCTTGTGTTCTGTCTCTCCTTGAAGGCACCTGTCTTTACATAGACTTGAGGGTTTCTGATTACTTTGGCCATCAATTCTTTTTTTTTTTTTTAATTTTTTTTAACGTTTATTTATTTTTGAGACACAGAGAGAGCATGAACAGGGGAGGGTCAGAGAGAGGGAGACACAGAATATGAAACAGGCTCCAGGTTCTGAGCTGTCAGCACAGAGCCCGACGCGGGGCTTGAACTCACAGACCGCGAGATCATGACCTGAGCCGAAGTTGGCCGCTTAACTGACTGAGCCACCCAGGCGCCCCGGCCATCAATTCTTTTAAAAAATTATGACTTTGTATATTATCCAGCTTTCACATGATGTTAAGGTGGGAATAATGCTCTTTCTGCGTTTCTGCACCTGAAACAAAAGTTGGAAGCCCCCAGTGATGTTCATGTAGGCTATCAGCCTTCCTAATCCATCCCGTTTCCTTCTGATTTTGTTGTCTCTTCACCTTAGTCTCTTTTCTTCACGTGGCTGACTGCATTAACTTGTAGTGCCCTACCTCACTGAATTCTAGTAAGTTGGTCAAATAATGTTATGAATCAGGCATTAGGTCCTTTTCTGCAGTGTCGTCTTTATTCAATCCTTCTGAATACCCTCTTCCTTCCTTTGTTCTGCTCAATTTTTTATGACCCTTGCTTGACCTTGGATGAAGTTGTACCTTATAGGATATACTGCCTGACCCTAGACCAGTTTTCTGTTCGGTTTCATGGCCAGGTCCTTTAAAATCTGTCAGTGGAAGTAGGTGTTGTGCACAGCAGCCCCTTCAATGCCAGTCTAGCATGCTTCTGCTGCAAAGAGCTGGCCTCCCCTCCTATTTAGCTCTCTGATATGTTGAAGTATGAAAACATATACTTTTAGCATGTATGTGTATATTAAATAGTGTAATTTTTATCATACCCAATGGCCAAAGCTCTCTTATACACTACTATCCTCCATCCCCAGGAAACACTATTTTTACTGTGAATTAGCCGTATTCAGCTTAAGTTATCTTATTTTCTACAGTTCATTCTCTCTCTCTTATTCTCTCTCCATACAGAATATTTTAGATAAGTTAGAAGAATGAATATATTACTTTGTTCCCCTCAGAGAGCAATTTCTTGAGACGACATATACCCTGAGTTTTTCTATCTTGCTACCCTCTCTTTCAGGAGGAGCAGCCTATATATATCATGAATTAGAATTTACACCTTTTTTTTTTTTTTTTTTTACAATTCAGCTTGAATTACTTATTGGCAAGTAAAAATTCTTTCTTCCCTTAGTCCCTCCTGCTCTCCTTCCCTTGCTTCCTTTCTTTTTTGTGACTATAAGCCAGAGCCTAATTTTTTAATGTTTATTTATTTTGAGAGAGAGATCAAGTGAACAGGGGAGGGGCAGAGAGAGTAGGAGAGAGAGAATCCCAAGCAGGCTGAACGCTGACATTGCAGAGCCTGATGTGGGGCTTAATCTTATGAACCATGAGATCACAACCCGAGTCAAAATCAGAAGTTGGATGCTTAACCCACTGAGCCACCCAGGCCCCCCCCCCAAGAAACTATTCTAAACTGTAAGTTGCGTGTGTTATTGAAAAAATGAGGTGAAATTGTAAGTTGGATTGAAATGAGAGATTATATTTGGCAAAGGCCTATGATCTTAGAATCTTCAACATTTGAATGCTTGAAGGGTTACCTAATGTAAGGGTTCTAATGGGAATGGAAGAGGAGATGTTCTAGAAAAATTTATAATCTTCATTATTCTTGATTTCTCTTTCTGATGATTTGTTGTTAGCACAGAAAAATACAGCTGATTTTTATATATTGATTTGGTATTCTGCAACTTTACTGAATTTGTGTTTTCGTTCTAACAGTTTTTGGATGGGGAGTCTTTAGGGTTTTCTGTATACAATAGCATTTCATCTGCAAATAAAGACAGTTTTACTTCTTCTTGTCTGATTTGGATGCCTTTTATTTCTTTTTTCTTGTCTAATTGCTCCAGGCTAAGTAAATAGACCTTTTTCACAGGAAGACATGTGCCTCTCCACCTGACAGTAGCATAACAGTGAGACAGTGCAGGGACCACGGGCACCTGCCTGTGATGGGAAGATAGAAGAGTGAAAAAAACATTTCCCTCCAGCGCCTCTATCTGGGAGAAGCCCAGCAGGCTCTTTAAGATTAGCAAATGGATCTCTTTTAGAAACAGTTAAGGCGCTTTTCAAACTACTGCTTTGGCGCTGGGCCCCAGAGCAAGTGAGTCTGTGTGCAAGCCCTTTAATGGTGGTATCTCTGTTCCCCAGGCCTTTTGGGTCTCCTGGGTGTAAGCCCCACTGCCTTTCAAAGCTAGACATTTTGGAAGCTCCTGTCTCCAGCACAGGCTCCAAGGGTTGGGGTGCTTGCCGTGAGGCACAAACGCCTTGCTCCTCAGGAAAAAAGCCCTATGTTGTGAGATCCCTCCCGATAATAGGTCACGCAGCAAAGGTGTTTATCCTTTGTTGTGGAGGAACTGTTAGGCTAGGTCTTTTTCAGAGGGAATTGTTCCATATGTAGCTGTATATTTAATGTGTCTGTGAGAGGAGGTGAGTTCAGGATCTTCCTATGCCACCATCTTGCACCTCCCTGGCCCCCAATAGAGTTCTTTAATGTATTTTTACAGCAAGTGAAAACTGTCTTTCCCTTGTGTTGCTTTCATAAGAAATGGTTTCTATTTAAAATTTATTCTTCATTGGCACTTTTCCATGAGTACCTTCCCAATGGTAGTTATGTGTATTGTTTGTCAGAGTTAACTTTACCCAGAATGGTTTTTTCCTCCCAATATGTCAGCAAACATCTCTCCATAGTGGATGATCTTACTTTCTGCAGTTTACATCAGACCGGGCAACAGGGACTTTCCTCCATCTTTGTGTAGAGATAAAAAACTATTACGGTGTATAAATTGATAAACTGATCAAAAGCTATTATGGTATATGTAGAAAACTCCCTGTTAACTGCTAATGTCTTGGATTATATTATTTTGCAGAAGTTGAATATCTGCTCAAGTTCACACAGGTGATAATAGTAGCATTTTTTTGAGAGGCTGAGCTCCATTTAGTTAAACCATGATAGGGTCTACTTTCTGTTCAATCTTTCTGCATAACTCCCATTTTATTTGAAATTGCCTGTGTGTATCATTAAAGAAACACATTTATATTTATCCCCTAAAAATAACAGTTCCAGAAGGAAAATAACTATCTTGGGTCTACAATATTTCTCCCATTTAAAGGAGAAATGATTCTTTTGCAATGACTGCTATAAAGTACTCTGACTACTGAAGCTTAGAAAACATGTTAACACTGATAAGAGTTTATAAATGGAATGGAGAATCATAATTTCAACTGAATTCACCCTGTCCTCAGCCATAAGAGACCTGCTGAGCTATTGCATCTAAGCCATAAGAATCTCTTCGTTATATTGAACCTTGCTTGCATAACTTGAGAATATGGGAAACAAAGATTCTAAGATACCCTTCTCAAATATAACAGATACAGAACTATTATCAGCACAACCAAGAAATTGGAAGGGAACATATGGTTCAGAAATTAGTTATAAGGACAATTGCATTTTTACCATCAACACTCAGATACCAGCCTTTTCTGTTAATGCCACAGTAGAAATTACACACAGATTTTATTTTTATTTATTTATTTATTTATTTTTAAAAAGTTTTTAAAACTTTTTGTTTGTTTATTTTTGAGAGAGAGAGACAGAGAATGAGTGGGGGAGGGGCAGAGAGAGAGGGAGACAGGGAATCCAAAGCAGGCTCCAGGCTCTGAGCTGTCAGCACAGAGCCCGACCCGGGGCTCACACCCACAAACTGTGAGATCATGACCTGCGCCAAAGTTGGACGCTTGACTGACTAAGCCATCCAGGCTCCCCACACACATATTTTAATAACTTAGAGTTTAAACATAATCTCATCTTAAATTCTGTATGAAATAATAATATCAAAATCATGCAACATTAAAAATTGTCATAAATACAAAAAATATTCTATTTCATTGTTCACTTAATATGCCTACATTTGATTTTTCAGTATAACTGAAAATAGTACATATAAGCAAATTAAAATATGTTCACGTCTTTTTCTTTAAATAATCACAATTGTGCCATTTAATTTGATTACTTGAACTTGTAACTAGAAGGTATGCTGTGCGCCCCCCCCAACCCCCCCCCCCCCCCCCCCCCCACACACACATCTCAGTCTTTGTAGGACTGAAAGAGTTTGGAAATGTAAGTTCTATTCTAACTTCTACCACAGGACCATAGGTGGACTGAGTGAGTTCAACTTCCCCAAGCCTCCAATCTCTTATTTGAAAATGAGAGATTTGGACCACACATTCTCTAAACACAGTTTTGCATTAACAGTTTGCACTTAAACCACTGTCAAATTTTTACTCAGTAGCAATTGAAATGAAAAGGACCTTTCCTCATATCCGCCAATGCTATATTTGAATTTGGTTTGGTAATGATTCAACATTGTTAGAAAGTAATATGTCCCCAACTGAACTTTTAGATAAAACGTGACTGTGTCTTAGAACATAATTAGATTAGAATCAAGTCATCTTAGCTCTTGCTTGGTGAAGACTACAGTGAATTTGATTATTACAGTAGAATTATACTTGGTAGTAAAAGGCCAAACTCTTGGACTATAAGACCGCAAGTGGATAATAGCATGGAGCTAGTCAAGAAAGTGCCAGTGGACCCGTGTCCAAGAGTTGACTTTGGAAAAATCAATGACGTGAGGTTGGTTTAGTTAGGTCCTTACCTAAATACTTTTTTTTTTATTCTACTTACTCACTTTCAAATTCAAAGCAAGGAATGGTCAATATTCCTGGAGAACTGGCAAGAGAAAGATTGTTGCTGAAAAATTATCTCTTGATGCTATTGTGACTGATCAAAATTTTCTACGGAAGGGTATTTAATCCTGGGTAATCTCATAGCACATGATGATTAACTTTCTTCTCTTTAGCTCTCATTTCTTTAATCAACAATCATACATGTGTGGAATTAGACATTCAAGGAGAAAAAAGATGAGGTCCTCACCTTGACAGGTTATACTTTAGATGAGAAGATAATTGATAAACTAATTTGCAATCAGGAATCTCACATAAGACAGTTAAGGCAAATCATCAACACACATATAATGCCCATTTACCTGACTTGTTAATCATGATGTTCTAAATGTATGTGCACAATCAGTTCATACTTGTTATAATTTGGTATCCACACAGTGATCGATTTGCCAGAAGCAGCTATTACTGGTTTACCAGAGAAAGAAGCCATTGTAAATTTAGTTTTGACAGAAGGCTCTCAGTAAATATGTTCTTTCAGGGAGCTTTTGTATTGAAACTAATGGTGTTTATTTCTTGATTCAACAAATATTGATTGAGTAGGGAGTACATATTATATACTAGACACTTTAATAAGAACTGGGTATTGAGCATAGTTTTTCCTCATAAACATGGATATGTGATGCTGACACTCTACAGCCTGCCAGTTTTCAAGATCAGATGAGATCCAAAGTTTCCATACTTGAATTCAATCTCTTGAATGAAACTTGTCTCTTACTCACTAGCCCCCTTGCAACTTCAGGGTGTCTGGCCAATGATGTATGTCCACAGTATAGATGGAATAATTGGTTTCTGGGTCCATCAACTATCTCAATCAGAGCTCTTCAGAAACCTCAGATTGTTAGGGCAGATAGTAGAAAACAAGGAAAGTAAATAGAATTTTGTGTGAGCTTTGAAGGAAAGACTTAGATTGTTGAAGACATGGAGGAGAGGTACTCTATGGAAACCATGCTACTTAAACAAGGAAAGCAGTGCAAATGTACTGAGAAGGAGACAACTGAGATGACATGTAGGAAAAGGGTCCAAATAGTGAGACATATCAGATTTTCAAGTTTGTGGCATGTTTTATTGTCCTCTACTTCTTTCTTAAACATTGTATCAAGCAAAGAATTCACCACAGAGAGGATTTATAATGCTGGCTTCATTCAGATAAACCATGGCTCAAGTAAACTATAACTTTTATTAAGGAGCTAATATATTTCAGCATTCAGTGGCTATTTCTAAGACAACTCTACTTGGTGAAATTATAGAGAGATTACAATACTCTAACGTGGCTTTCTGATCCTTGGAAAGTCTTCAAAATTACTCTTGCAAATGTGAAATTGATGAGCTTGACGTACACTAACATGCTGACATTTCTGACTTGGCTTATTTGTGAAACTCCATAAATCATCAGAATTAGGTACTTAAAATCTGATAATAATTTACACAACTACTATATTCATTCGGTGTTACTGAGCTTTAAGTCACTATGTTTAAAATTGATTATGTCTAAATATCCCCACATCCAACCTTTTACTTGTTTCATTACTTGCTGTTGACTATGATTTTACTTTACTTTCAACTAAGGAGTAATTCCTTTCACTTTTAAGCACGAATTTTTAAATTTTTTGAATAGGTAAGATATTTATGAGGCTAAAATTACATATATTTATTGCACATATATGTCTGTGTATATGTATGTGTATACATGTGCATGTCTTTGCTAGAAAAAAAAACTCTTTCTCCTTTCAGTACCTTTTGCTAACCTCCAAGTTCCCACTCCACTGTGCCCTCCCACTGACAGCAAACACTGTTATTGCAATTTTATATACTTCCAAATATTTTTGTCCATCTACAAGTAAGTTACAATACATACTATCTTTCTCTTTTTATCCCAAAGGGTAGTATACACATCACCCTGACCTTCACTTAGTTCTGTTTTCACTCCAAACATATTTTGAAGATGTTTCTATGCTATTACCTAAGAGTTTCCTTGGCCATCATCCATTTTTAAACGTTTTTTAGAAATGTTATTTGTTGTATTTCTTATTTCGAACCATTTTGGGGGTAGGAGAGATATGTATGACTACAGATTCAAACACTAAGGTTCAAGCACTAAAAATCCAAAACCTTGTCATAACCATTCTGGGGTGGCTGTTATCTTACTGTGATAAAATATGGATTTATTATGGTTTGATTACCATTTCCAATCTTCAGAATTCCCTGCCAGGGTGTTCTAAGGTGACTTTGAAATCAGTGATCCATTAAACTCTTGAATTCTAAACCATCTGTTAATTCTGAGGCAAAAGATGATTTTACACATAATATCCTGAGTTCATATCCATTTCCTCATTCCACTGATGTGAAGGGAAAGTGCATCTATATTCCAAAGATCTCTCCCACCCTATTCTTTAAACCAGTGTTACCTTGAAAACTTATTACATCAATACTTCACATTTTTATATCTGACACTGAAAGTGTTCACTTGTTCACTTGTACTGAGTGAAGTAGATATAATTTAGCTTCTTTTTAATGGGGATGATCTTCCTATGTACATTAGTTGTTAGGAGCTATAGTTAGTAAAGTATAAACAAATATTAACTGGAGATTATTGAGGCAGAGAGGCCTGTGCTTGTCACTTCCTGCAGACTGTAGCACTTTCCCCTTTTCTAGTGGCTCCTGCTGATCTTCTGTATCACTTCTTTTCTGTTGATAAAGATTCTTGTCATCTCTATAACTCTTGATTCCTGTCTCTCACCACTTTAGCAGCTCACTGCTATATTTCATTTTCTGACTACTGGGAATTTATTTTTCCTTTCTTCTTGTCTCTTCCAGCCAGAACTCTCTGGCTTTGGCATAGACAGGACTTGGTGCTAACAGTTAGCTTGGCCACAGTGAGTTATTAGTGCTATTTGACAAAAATGTCCAGTTCTTGCCATTCAAAGCATTTGGTAGCTAGCATTTGGGACAATCTCTTTGGAGTTACGTGGGATCAAGTAACTAATTTCTGGTCAATAAGTTGTAGACAGAAGTATCTGTGTTTCACTTACTGGCTGAATATTGCATAAATAAATTTTCTCTATACTTTCTGTCACAGAGGTTGGGAATATTCAAGTTAGCGGCTTCTCTGAAAAACGTAAGTCCAGTGTGACTACAATAAGCATATCCCTCCTTATTAACCCCAAATAAGTCTATGGATTGAGTTAAAAAGTGATATTTCTTTTTTGTTTGTTTATTTGTTTTAAACCACTGAGATTCCCAGGTATGTATTACCATGGCATAATCTAATCTATAGCCTATCCTATACAACCTCCAAGAATATTTCTTCTTGTTGGTAAATGAATAACACATCATTTCTGTGCATAGTTCATGTAGTCATAATTCATGTAGTCATGGGGCAAGACAGAGAGACAATACTTTTCTAGCACTGGTATATTAGTGTATGTTCCCATTACTTCCAAGTTCAGTGCTTTCCCAGAGGCTGAAGATACCATTTATTTGGATAATCTGACAAAGATCTGAAACCAAATCACTCATAAAGCAGGGGAATACCCATCTGGGTATGGAAAAAAATGGTGGAACCAGAGGTTGGCCCTGGAAGAGTTGGAACAATGAACCAGGTGAAGGTGATAGGAGGAAGGCCTGTCAGCATACCTCCTAAAATAAAACCTGTAACATGGAGTAAGAGCTTATTCAAGACAACATCCAGGATTAGAGGGAATACCAACTGAAGTGACAGGTGCCTTGTGATAGACAAACAGAGCACAACCCAGAGACCCAGGAGGCCTCAGGTAGCAGGGAAACCAGAACTTATTTACAGATATGACTTTTAGGTCTAAGACTACCATTCCTGGAAGACTGGTAAGCTAAGTAGAATTCTAAACCTGGGAATGTTTACTATACTTACTTATATACTTAACTATAATCAAGAGAGAAGACTTGTCCAAAGTACAAGTTGAGACATGGGTATAAGTCAGGGGTTAACCAGAGGGACAAGGCAAAGTCTCAGTTATTGGGTCTGTATAGCTCATGGTTTGGATCTGACCAACCACATTAGTAAAAATACTAAGCAATAGTGTCAAGTTTCTTAGATTTCTCCTGTTTATGTTCAGAATTGGTTCTTGATTTTTGGTGGACTTGATCTTGCAAATTAAGGTCATGTGGTCCCAACCTTAGAAAAGGAGGTCATACTGAGAAGGAGAAACTAGAACAACCTTACTAGTTCAATAAATACTCTTTGCTTCTATGTCTGTTTTTCTCTCTGCTTTGTCCTTACTTTCATTATATGAATAATCAGAATTGCTGGAAGTGGCTAGCAGAGTAGAGAAAGAATAGATCAATAGTTTGATCAGATCCTCACTTATTTATCTTGAAATGTATGCTGCCTTCCAATCTGTGTGGTTCTTTTTAGCACATGTTTCCGAGACTTACATGTCTGTGACTTACAACATGGCATTGTTCCCAGATACGACCTTGGTTGCCTCTCAATTAAATTTAGTATACTACCCCAACCCCAAACTCCTGCATGCCTTCAGGTTGCTGTGGATTTTGCCTGGGCTCACAAGCCTTTACTTCAGTGCTACTCCAGTGTGGCTAACTGGTTTGACCCAGCTTTTTAAACTGGATTCAGACAGGTTCCTTATCAATAAACATAACTACTTCAGCTTTGATGGATTGGTCCTAACACTTGCTGGAATCCAAGGAAGTCTCATAGGTATGATGTTTCTACTCAAAAGACAGAAATATGTCCTATATACAAGTAATGAGAGCAATTTAAGTATGTTCCTTTTATACAGAAATAGGGAAATACAGCTTAATTTTGAAGAGTAGGAAGAAAAAAAGATAAAAAAAAAAAAAAAAAAAAAAAAACACCACGATTTCTCCAAACAGCAATTTGGTAAGATAAAACAGAGCTGTAAGTAACATATTAGTGACATATTATGTTTTAAAATAATTCTTGAAAAAAAATAATTCTTGAATGAAAGCCTGGGCATCTATACAATAAAAAATGATTTTGCCTCTGAGTTGCTTTCTACCTGGACAAAAATTATATAATCTTTCTGTTCTCAGTAAAATAAAGGGAGAAAAGCTAGACTAGGTTAACTCCAAGGTCACATTTAATATATAATTATTATTTTGAGACATTTTTCAGGTCACAGTCTCTGATTTAAAAGACATGTACTATGTTTTATTTTAAGATTAATCGTTTAGAAAAAAAATCTGTGGTTAATCATAAGAACTTCTATATTGTAAAAAACAATAATGACACATGCCACTTATTAAGTTTATTTTGTACCAGGTACAAAATATTACTGGTCTTACTCGTTTCATTTTGTTTGATGCTCCCTATTGCCTTGTATTAGTTTGCCAGGGCTGTCATAACAAAGTATAGACTGGGTGGCTTAAACAACAGAAATTAATTTTGTCACAGTTCTGGACGCAAGGAGTCTGAGATTAAGGTACTCACAAGATTGCTTCCTTTTGAGAGTGGAGCGGGAAGGATCTGTACCAGGCATCCCTCTATGGCTTGCAGATGGCCATCTACTCCCTATATCTCTTCACATGTATTCATTCCCTCTGTATCTGTCTGTGTTTAAATTTCCTTTTCTTATAAGGACACCAGTTATATTGGGTTAGGGCCCACCCTAATGATTTCCTTTTAACTTAATTAGATTATTTGTCTTAGATCACACAGCTAGTAAATAGATTGGAACCCAAATCCATTTCACTCATACTCTTCTACACTTAATTATTAGCCATTCTCACTTTCCCAAAATTACAATTATAAGGAATTGAAAGCTGCATGGGCTGTGACTATCGTCACAGAAACAAGTTATTTTAAGAGTTAAAACAGTCTTCAATGGAGCTCAAGTACATGTTAATTATCAGAGGAAAAAGGAAAAAAAGAATACATGTTAAGTTTCAAGAGATATTTGGCTTTAAACTATGTAATTACTTATAAAATATGTTTAACAGTTTTTTTCTTATGATAAAAATAATGCATATCTATTGTAGTATTTGGATAATATGGAAGTATATAAAGAAGAAAAGTTATAATCACACACAACCCCATCCTTTGGAGCTAAATATTAGTATTTTTCTTTTGAACATTTTAAGGAAATATATACTGATATACTATATATAGTTTTAAACCTTGCTTTTTTCACTAAAAGTGGTATATAATTAACCTTTCATCTATGATTCATTATTCTTCGGTATCATGGCATTTTTCTATTACTTCATATATTGAAATAATTTCAGACCTATAGAAAAGTCATAAACAATACTACAAAGCACTCTGGTTATACCCAGATTTCCCAGTTGTTAATATTTAACCATATTTGTCTCATTTTTGCTTTCTTGTGTGTGTGCAAGTGTGTTTGCTACCAAGGACATTGAATTACATAACCACAGTAGAATTATAAAAATTAAGAAACTAACACAAATATAGGAATATTACCTAAGATACAGCTCATATTCAAATTTCACCCATTGTCCCAATAATGTCATTCACAGCAAAAGTAGAAATTTGGTTCCAGGATTTTACTGAGGTTCACACATTCTATTCAGTTCTTTCTAACTTTTAACTTTTAAAATGTGAATAGCTTTTAGTCTGCCTTTGTCTTTCATGGCTCTCATATTATCAGGTTAGGTATCTTGTAGTTTGCAACACCCCATTTGGATTTTATTATATTTCCTCAAGATTATATTTGATTTCTGAATTTTTGGCAAGAATACTACCAAGTGATGTCCTGTCCTCAATGTAATCTATCAGAAGGTATGAGATATTGGTTTACCTGATTGCTTGTGATTTTAAATTTGATCATTTTATGAAAATGATGTCTGCCAGGTTTCTTCACAGAAAAATCATACTATGTAACATTGGTATATATAAACAAATAGAGCAGAATAAAAAGTTCATAAATAAAACCATATGTATATGACCAATGAAATTTTGACATAGATGCCGGGCACACTGAGTAGGGAAGATTTATTTCAACTAGTTGTGCTAGAAAAATTGCAAAATTGAAAAATAATGAGCCTCAATCCTGAGCTCACACCATGCACAAAAGTAATTCACAATGGATTTTATTCCCCAGTGTATGAGCTCTAATTATAAAAAGTCTAGAAGAAAACATATAGAAAAGGTTTCTGACTTTGGGTTTGGCAAAGAGGATACAAAAATTTCAAGTCATATAAAAAATATAAAAATTCAACTATATCAAAATTAAAACTCTTGCTCTTAAAAGAGACTTTAAAAAATGAAATGGTTGGGGCGCCTGGGTGGCTCAGTCGGTTAAGCGTCCGACTTTGGCTCAGGTCATGATCTCACGGCTTGTGGGTTCGAGCCCCACGTTGGGCTCTGGGCCTGGAGCCTGCTTTGGATTCTGTGTCTCCCTCTCTCTCTGCCTCTCTCCCACTCATGCTCTGTCTCTGCCTATCAAAAATAAAGAAACGTAATAATAAAAAAATTTTAAAAAAATGGAATGGCAAAGTAAAGATGGAGGGAAAAGTTTTTCAAAACATATATCTGACAAAGGACTTGTATCCAGCATGTCTATAATATATTAAAAATTCTTATAATAAAATAATAAGACCACCAAATTACAAAATAAATGAGCAACAAATTTGAACTATTTCAAGAAGATATACAAATTAGCAAAAAAACAAAGCAGGTAAAAAGATGATCAATATCATTTTCATAAGAAAGGGCAAATTAAAACCACAATAAAATGGCAGTGCCCTCAAAATTTAAAATTAAAAAGACTGACCCTACCAAGTTTTGGAAAGGATGTGGAGGAACTGGAACACTTATACACTGCAGTGGAAATGTAAACTGATACCACTTTGGAAGAATTTGTCAGTTTCTTAAATATGAAACATATACATACCATAAGACCCAGTCATTTGACTCTATTTCTCCCAGAGAAATGGATGCATACATCCATAAAAGATTTATAAATAATCATGTTTTGGGGATTTTGACAAGGATTACATTGAATTTGAGGATTGCTTTGGATGTTTTAACAATAATAATTCTTCTAATCCATTAACACAGGGTGACTTTCCATTTAATTGTGTCTGCTTTAATTTCTTACATTATTGTTTTATAGTTTTCAGTATTCTAGTTCTTTGCTACTCTACTTAGTTTTATTCTTAAGTATCTTAATTCTTTTCTGTGCTGTTGTAAATGAGATTATTTTCTTTACTTCCTCTTTGGATAGTTCATTATTGGTGTACCAGAAATGCAACTAACTTTTGTACATTGATTTTATACCCTGAACTTTACTGAATTTGTCTATTGGTTCTAACAGTTTTTGTTTGTTTGTTTGGTTTGGTTTGGCTTGGTTTGGTTTGTTTTTTTGTGTGAAATATAGGATTTTCTACATATAAGATTATGTTCTCTACAAATAGAGATAATTTTACTTCTTCTTTTCTGATTTGGATGCCTTTATTTTATTTGCAGTGGCCAGGACTTCTATTAACTGTGGACTTTTCATACATGGCCTTATCGTGTTGAGGTAAGTTCTTTATATACTTTTTTTTTTTTTTTTTTTTTTTTTTTTTTTTTTTTTGGTGAAAAGATACTGAAGCTCTTCAAATGCTTTCTCTGCATCTATTGGTATAATTGTGTGATTTTTGTCCTTCACTGTGTTGATATGTTGAAAAGATTTGCAAACCATATATCTGATAAGTGTTAACTTCCAAAATATATAAAGAACTCCTACAACTGAAAAAAAAACTAATTAAAAAAACAAATAACCAGAGAAAAGGGGGAGCAAAAGAATGGGGCACCTGGGTGGCTCAGTTGGTTAAGCATCTGACCTCAGCTCAGGTCATGATCTTACAGTTCATGAGTTCGAGCCCTGCGTCGGGCTCTGTGCTGACAGCTCAGAGCCTAGAGCATGCTTCAGGTTCTGTGTTTCTGTTTTTCTCTGCCCCTTCCCTATTCACACACTCTCTTTCTCTCTCCCTTTCTCAAAAATAAAATAAATAAACATTAAAAATTTTTTATTTAAATTTTAATAATTTCAACCAATAAAAATATATACATGAAAACATTTTAAAAGGAAAAAAAAAAAACATAATAGGAAAAGACAGAGAGGAAGGAATTCCGGGAGAAGAAACAGCAAGTACAAAGGCTCTGAGACAAGAAAGAACTTTTCAGTAACCAAAAGAAGACTACTATGTCTGAAATGCAGGAAGATGTGGTAGTGAGGACTAGAGTCAGGTAAGGTTGGAGAAGCCAGCAGATACTAGTTCCAAAGGACTTTATGGGCCTTTCTCTTTCTTTTTCTTTCTTCCTCTGTTTCTTTCTTTCTTCCTTTCTTCTTCTTCTTCTTCTTCTTCTTCTTCTTCTTCTTCTTCTTCTTCTTCTTCTTTTGATTTTGCATGTTCTGTTAAATGCAAAAAGACTCCAGTAGGAAGTAGGAAAGTACTCTCCAAATGTGAAAGATTACTCTGGCTGTTAAGCAAAAATAACTGAGGAAGACAATAGTAGAAGTCAAGTGACCAGTGGGGAGGCTTTTACTAACATAGGTCAGAAATGATTGTGGCTTTCACTAGAGTAGTGGAAGTGGAGATGGAAAGAAATAGAGTCAACCTGTGTTTTGGAGAAAGAAATAATAGCACTTGGGCCAGATGTGGTGAATGAGGATAAGAAAAGTAAAAGAAAACCTTCCAATTTACTATATTGAGAAAGTGACAAAATGAAGAACCAAATAGTAAGGTGAAGATGTTAAAGAAGAAGGATTTTTTTCCTAACGTTTATTTATTTTTGAGACAGACAGAGACAGAGCATGAACGGGGGAGGGTCAGAGAGAGAGGGAGACACAGAATCGGAAACAGGCTCCAGGCTCTGGGCTGTCAGCACAGAGCCCGAGGCGGGGCTTGAACTCATGGACTGTGAGATCATGACCTGAGCCAAAGTCTGAGTCTTAACCGACTGAGCCACTCAGGCGCCCCCAAGGAAGGAGGAATTTATAAGGGAAATATCGATAGTCAAGTTCTGAACATAATGAATTTGAGAAACATACAAGACAGTTGCTAAGTGAAATTGCCAGAAAGGTAGGTGGATTTATGAAACCACGTATCCTAAAGCATGATCTGCATTGAAGATATAAATGTGCACATATTTAAATTGTTAACTTAATCTCTGATTATTTCCTTAGTCCACATATTTTATTTTATTTTATTTTATTTTATTTTATTTTATTTTACTTTATTTTTGTATTATTTTTTTTTAAATGTTTATTTTTGAGAGAGAGAGTGCACGCAAGCAGTGAAGGGTCAGAGAGGGAGACAGAGGATCTGAAGTGGAGTTCGTACTGACAGCAGAGAATATTACTATAAGAATATTACTATTTTAAAGACATTTTATGCATGGGATATACATTTCACAAAGGTTATACCCCTCTGTATACTCTAGCAGTATAAGGTGAATCCCTAGCTGTATAAGTAAGGAGGTTTGCCATATGAGACCCTCCTCAGGGTGTTCATAGATATTTTAATCATAATTTTTTACTTAAGCAAATTAAGTCACTTCATTTGGTATGAATGGAAAGACACCAGATTAACTAGAGATGAATATATGGTAATTATTGGCTAATATATTTTAAGTTGCTTTACTTCTGGTTAACCACCTAACAAAGAGTTCTTTAGAACATTTGACTCCACATAAACTGGAGAATTTGTGGTCTAGAGAAATCATGGAAAAAAACAGTCTAGGTTATTAACTTGATAATTCCAAAAGATGTACTTAAACATATTCAATTAGAGATTATTAACATATTACAAATTTTTTTATTACACTAAAGTGATCACTGGAGAATTCTAGACAACTCTTCTTACTGAAGATATAAGTATACCTTAGAATTGATAAGCTAATCTACATCAGACACACAAAATCATGATAGGACTTCAGAAAATCAGCCTTTTTCAACTCTCTCCCTCACAAGTCCACCATGCGTACCAGAGAAATCATCTGAAAGTGTTGGATATAAGGAAAAAAAATTAGAATAAGGAGGACAAATAAAGATAAAGTAGGATAAATATCTGTAGGCTAAAGCCTTTGTGAAATAATTCCAGAAGGATTTATGATTTTCTGTTTACCAATCTACCAAAAGCTTTGTCTTTAAAGACTATTTCTAAAGGAATTTTGCATCTATAGGAATGGCTTTTGGATACGATTCTTTATACAGCGTGACCTATTTTAAGGGTTAAGTTCTCTCTTTTAAAAACATCATTATACTGAAAACACCTTTTTTTTTTTTTTTTTTAATTTTCCTCATTGGCTGATTGGAGCAAACAAATGTCTTCACCATTCTTTTCCTTATAAGCAAATTCTTCTACAACTGAAGCTAAGGAGATACCATCCTCTCAGTGAGCAGGCGATTCATTTGGTGCACAGAAATTGGAATTAATTGATGTGACACTGAAAACAATCTCCTTTTTTAGTTGTGATAGCTATGTAAATGCTGAAACAGGAAAATGAGGGAACCGTGTTTATTTTTCTTATTTAATTGTACTTTCCTGTCAAGCTTAGATTCAAAGGACAGGACTATGTGTGAAATAAGGGTTTTCCTGCAACGTGGTAAACTATACCATGTCGTGATAAGCTTTCTATAAGAATTACATTGAAGGAAAATGCTTACAAATGGAGAATGGTTGGGAAATTCATCTGAAGTAGGTAAGTTCAATTCAGTATTCAGACGCGTGTGTGTAATTCAGATGTGTAAGTCAAATGAAAGTTATCACCAGGAGTGAGAATACAAGTAACATATAAAGATTATTGTCTTCAGGCTCAGATGTGGTTTCAAATCCTTTCTTAGCCTCAGCTGCCTCATCAACTAAATAGGACTATGGTGATGGTTAATTGTATGTGTTAACTTGACTGGGCTAAGGGATGCCCAGATAGCTGGTAAAACATTATTTCTGGGTGTGTTTGGGAGAATGTTTCTGGAAGACATTAGTATTTGAATTAGTAGGCTGAGTAAAGAGACCCAACCTTATAAACGTGGGCAGGCATCAATCACCCAATACCTTAAGGTGCCAGAAAGGAACAAAAAGGTGAAGAAGGAAAGGCAAATTCTTGCTCTCCATTCTTGAGCTGTCTGAGGGCAGGAGAAAATGGATGTCCCAGCTCTGGGTATCCCTTAGTCCGTCAAGTTGACACATAAAATTACCATCACCCTATATCTATTTAGCAGAGCTCTTGGTTCTCTGGCTTTCAGACTTCAGGGCTTATCCAGTGGCTCTCCCTGGTTCTCTCCTGTGGCCTTGGACTGGGAGTAACACCATCAACTCCCCTGGTTCTCAGGCCTCCCCGACTCATACTGAATTACACTATCAGCTTTCCTGAGTCTCCCACTTGCAGACAGCAGATTGTGGGGACTTCTTGGCCTCTGTAAGCATGTGAGCCAATTTCTATCATAAATCTGCTCCTATATGTATATCTTCTGTTGGTTCTATTTCTCTGGAGAATCCTGATGAACACAGATACTAACAATAGTACCTAAATTTTAAGGAAGCTGTGAAGCTTAAACATATATAAAAATAGTACAGTTCCTGGAACATGGTAAGTACTTACTATATGTTAGTTTGCTTTTGTTGGATCTAGATTTTTAAAGTTACTTTGCTGGGTTGCCTGGGTGGCTCAGTGGGTTACAGTCATAATCTCATAGGTTTGTGAGATCAAGCCAGGCATCAGGCTCTGCAGTGATAGTGGGGAGCCTGCTTGAGATTTTCTCTCTCTCTCTCTCTGCCTCTCCCCCATGCATGCACATGCTTTCTCTTCCTCAAAATAAATAAATATTTTAAAAAATGAAGTTACTTTGCTAAAATAGAAATAATTGTGGAAACACATTAATCTTATTTATCCATTTAAAAAAATTGTTAACGTTTATTTAATTTAGAGGGGGGGGAGGGGCAGAGAGAGAGGGAGACAGGGAATCCAAAGCAGGCTCCAGGCTCTAAGCTGTCAGCACAGAGCCACATGCAGGACTCAAACTCATGACCGGTGTGATCCTGACTTGCGCCTAAATTGGACACTTAATCTACTGAGCCACTCAGGTGCCCCTATCTACTTGTGTTTTTTAAATGATTTATTTAAGTAGATTTTGTGTGCTAGGAACCAGTGTTAGGTACCAGTGATTGAAAGATGACTTCGACACAATCCCGGCTCTCCAAAGATCTCAACCTGGTAAACTGATTTGAACTCTTAGAAATACTCTTTAGTCTTCATGACAGTTTAACATTTCATTATATATGGCTTTGCATCATTGGTCATTATTTCCTATCTGTCCTAATAAGGCTCTCTTCTACTAGGTCTTGTTCAACAGAGTATTACAATTATAGTGATAAAAGGATCTTCATCTTTGAGCTTTGTACCTCATTTAACAGAGAAGGAAGCAAAGGCTTGGGGGCAGTGTGGGAGGAGGCCCACTGGGAGGAAAGGACCAGTTCCTCAAACTCAAAGCCATAGCTCAGGTCTCTGTATCATGTCTAGGACTCTTTTCCCTCTAAAGATCATGAGATACTAAACTCTTAAGAGCAGGACATTGCCCTGCATTCTATGCCACTCTTTAAAACTGGAAGTGTTCTGTCACCTTTGGGGGCACTGTTTTGGCAAGCCACAAACTTTCCTTATGGCCAGCTGAGAATAATTTTATAGTCTGTGTTGCATCTCACTAGTCTCTGGTACAAATGAGGTCTCATTAAAATGAAAATAAAATACTGCTTATTATACCCCTATATCCTGATGCAAGACCTTAGTGCCCCCTCTGTCCTCCTCAACATCTACTCAGATACTTAGAGCCTTCCCACAGAAACACATCCCAGGCCACTCATGTTGTTCTTCAATCTCCATCAGGGTAATCTTATTCAGGTGTTTGCCAGGGGATGCTCTTCCATCCGGCACAACTGTGTCTTGTGCCTGCTCACTCCTGTTGTGCTGAAGCATGTGGTGTGAGGTATGAGTCATTTGTGAGTATGGAGCTAACAGCGCAGTTGCTGGTGGGAGGAAGCCACCAAAGGAGGACCCTCCACTGGCAAGTCTTATAGCCTATTCTTTCAGCATTGAATGAACACCTCTTATTTATCTGCCTGTCTTCTCTTTTATTCTGGAGCTTCTCCTCAGTCACTCAAACCTGGTAGGGCAGAATAGGGAATGGTGGTGAGGGCAAAGGGCACAGGAAAACTCAGCTTTCCTTCCTGTTTTGCCAAGTGCTTCTGCGTGAGGTGGGGGAAAATAAAACACAATAAAAAATTAACGGATTCTTCCATTCTTAAACTACCAAACACAAAGCCCCCAGCCATATCAACTTGTATAATAGACGTATAGAGGGGTTATTTGTCACTAGTTCCTTAAACAAACAAATACAAAATTTTAAATTCGGTTTATTCTTTGGATACAACACTCTGCTAAAATTTTTTTTGCAAATGAAGAAATAAAAACATAGAGAGGCAAAATGACTTTCTCCCATATAATAAAACAACTTGATACTGGTGCTGGGATTAGTGCCCAGAATTAGGTCTGTGCCAATTCTCATTTCTAACAACTGTCTCATTATAGAATTTAAAAAAAAAAATAAATAAACCCTCCATGCTGAATAATAGTAATTAAATATTCTATTATTAACATATGGAATATATCATGTCATGAGTGACATATAATTTTTTTTTCAAAGGTGATCCTTTATACCTGCAACGAACCTTCATGTTGAGTTCTGATAATACCCTTTATGTGGATAACAAAAAAGAAAAGGAAATTGATATTTATTTACCTTCCATATAAACCATGACTTGAAACAAATCTTATATTATAGGAACTTGAGGATATCCCACCTTTAGGCTAAACCTGCAAGAGAACAAAAAGATCTTCATTTCCAACTTTCTTTAAAACTGCTTTTGTTCTGGATTTGTATCTAGAATACATGTAATATTTCCAAACCAAACAAATATTTATGTACAAGATGTATCAGCCAACTTCAAGAAGCTTGCAGATCTGGGGTTTCTATTCTATTCCATTGGTCTATGTGTCTGTTTTTGTGCCAATACCATGCTGTCTTGATGATGACAGCTTTGTAGTAGAGGCTAAAGTCTGGGATTGTGATGCCTCCTGCTTTGGTCTTCTTCTTCAAAATTACTTTGGCTATTCGGGGCCTTTTGTGGTTCCATATGAATTTTAGGATTGCTTGTTCTAGTTTCGAGAAGAATGCTGGTGCAATTTTGATTGGGATTGCGTTTCACTCTTATGTGGATCCTGAGAAACTCAACAGGAACCCATGGGGGAGGGGAAGGAAAAAAAAAAAAAAAAAGAGGTTAGAGTGGGAGAGAGCCAAAGCATAAGAGACTGTTGAGAACTGAGAGCAAACTGAGGGTTGATGGGGGGTGGGAGGGAGGAGAGGGTGGGTGATGGGTATTGAGGAGGGCACCTTTTGGGATGAGCACTGGGTGTTGTATGGAAACCAATTTGACAATAAATTTCATATATAAAAAAAAAAAAAAGAAGCTTGCAGAATACATTTTTGAACCTTTTGTAGTTGTTGCTGTGAATGGAGCTGGCTGAATTTATAAACTAACTCACTACAAGTTTTGCATGGAAACAAGGTCATTGTCTCCGATACTTTGCTAAAATAACATTTTTGTTGTGATAAATGGGCAAACCATGATCCTGTGCTTAATTTTCCTTTTAAAATTCAGACAGATCCTCTCTTAGTTTTCTTATTTTGTAGTCTGTGTGACACCTTATAAAAGAGACCTTTCTTTTGTTTTAAAACAGTTGCTTCAATAATGCCTTTCCTTGCTTTTTAATGAGGTTTTGTTCTCAAACTAGGGGGACTGTGTTCTGACAAACCCAATGATCTGTCTTCAAATGAGCAAAATAGTTATTTTTCCTTTTAATATACTTGTTCCTTCTTCGGATCCAGTTAAAAACATTGACTGCCAGTATTTGTTGAGCTGCTTCAAACTGTCAAAAGACAGTTTGCCCTATAATAGCATAAGCTGAAAGACATCACTAAGCTGTAGTGAAATTGAATAGTTAGGATATTCCAAATGATTTTTGTGAATCAAAGGGGAGTATCACATTCAGAATCGTTTCTGTACTGGTAAAGGGCATGGAAAGTACTTTACTTTTTTTTTTTTTTTTTTGGTCAATATTTCTAATTCCTGTTAAATTTTTAAAATGTGTTCAATGATTCTTCTTTACTTCATCAGGTAGGAATTTTAAATGATCAGTATAAACAGGAAGCTCATGACACTTAAATTCTTGCAAATCACTGGAATGTCATTATAGTAATTTAAGATCACGTTATGATTTTTAAACAAAAGTAAAGTATCATTTTAAAAGTCTCTTTTATACAAATTTGCTGTTTTAGGGTAAAAGCAGCCACAGAGCTAGAATGTGCTTGACTTTGGTTGGGCTTCTAGTGGTTCTGGCTTTTGGAAATGTTGAAAATTCTATCTACACTGCATTTGAGTGCTTGGCAGATCTTAGAGAAATCAGAGAGAATCAATTCCTTTGAGAATTATTAGTCTATTTATTGTCAAGCATTTAGAACAGTAAAATTCATCAATATTTATTATAAATTGTCTCAGTTTCAAATATTTGAATAACTAAGAAATATACACACATAGGTAATTAAACGTTTTTATTGCATTTGTTTTATTAGTGGAAAACACATTTTTAAAATTTATATGTACTAAATCTTACAAATGTTATTAAATAAATACTTCCCTTCTTTGTTCTCCGTTAGATATAGAGATGTTAATAATATTACCTTATAATTCTCGGTACTCTTAACATTTCAAAATATATATGTTCCCGGGTATCTTTCCATATATTCTAAAATACTTCTGGCTTTGCTTCTTAAGATACTGCATAGAACAAGAGCTATGTGCCAGCTGCAATAGAATATAAGTCTGGCAGCTTTTGAAGACTATAATTCTTTTAAGAAAGATACAGACATCATTCTTTGTGAAGTAAGAATAAAATCATGCCCTTTATTCATTGTCAATGGGCCTACTCTTCCAGAATACATTACTATCTTTTATCTAATAGCCTATTACAGACTGCAGAGCATGTAAAAGCAGTGATATTGCTCAGGGTTTACAGATTTCATTTTTTATTTCAATGCCATTATTAAATAACCCCTCAGATGGAAATTCAATACTGGCACACTACATGATAAGCTATGCTAATAGCTTGTGTTATGCAAGAATTGAGCAATTACTTGAAACTTAATAGTAGACCTGTGGATCAAGAGGGTGACATACTTTGGTCCTGACTTTCCTCCCCTTCACAAGAAGAACAACTACCAACTATTCAAGAATAAGACACCACACAGAATCTAAGAATATGGGAGTGAGACTGAAGCACCTCCCTGAACCACAGAGGCCAAGACAGACTGCTTTAGAAGGGTAGGAGAAGAGGTTACATATTGACTGCGTTGTCCCTCCCCCAGACTAGTGCATCACCATGGGGAGAGGTCGTACCCGAGCTTTTGGTTCCTCTAGTGGGAAAAGAACCCAAGGAGACAACCAGCACCCCCACCCCCAGCATTGTGGGTAACTTTGCTAGGACTACTACTCTGATCATGCACCATGAGGATTGCAGGGAACTCAGCAGGGGCTCAAACACTGGGAATTTGACTGATAGAGAAGTGGAAAGGGGCTTGCAATAACCAGCACACAGATCTTGGCAGGTGGAATTCATACCTGCAGTGCCTGGGTAGTAATCCCAACCAACATTTTTTGTTCAGTTGCAGAACCATGTCCAGGGCTCACTCTGACCAGGGAACTTGGCAGGTTGCAAATGTGCCTGATTCAAATACTCAAAGAAAGAATTTTGCTGGCACTAGAACCAGGTTTGCTCACAACTCCACCTGCTGTGGAGAACATCTTCCAATCCAATCTGACCAGAAGGACTGGTGACAACTCCTGGAGGTTGTGCAGCCCAGCTGAGAGGTGGGTGGGCAGACATGATCACCCCTGTACCAGGCATGGAGCATTGTCATGCTATGCACAGGCAGAGGGATTAATTCGTAGCCATGGCTGTGGGTAGTTCCTGGCCACTCTCAACCAGAAAGCTTATTTGGGAAGTTGGGGCCTGGAGGGGCCCTGTCCCTTTCCACCCAGGTAAGAGAACTGCAACATAACTCCACTTGCTTGTTTAGTAACTTTATCTCCACCTGACTGGAAGGGCTGGCAACAACTTCTAGAAGCAGCCCAAGGTGCTTGAGCTAAGAGGTGGGCAAGTAGAACTGACAGTTTGCAGAGCAAAGCCACTGGTCAGTTCAGTCAGGGAACTGGAGTGCAAGTCAGCGTGAATTAAGACCATAATCAAAGAGCGTTACTGGCTTTCAAGCTGCTTCTCCTGCTGTGTTTAGGCAGAGAATTGAATCCATAGCTCTGCTTATCAATGAATACAGCCTTCCATCTATCCAACGAAGGAACACAAACAGCACACACTAAGCTGCATAATGCATTCAACAGCCCTACATACAGTGGTACTTGAACGGAAAACATAGCTCATATCTTCTCTCATCTCTGTAGACTGTTGGCCTCATATGACAAGGAATTCAGTGCACACTCCGACCTAATTTGGGTACCTACGCAATGAGTTAAACAAGCCCTGATCTTGTCCTGCTGTTCTTCCAGGGCAGGGAAACTAATCTACAGCCCCAACTATTACTGAATATAATACCCAGTCCTGACCATCTAGGGAAAGGATCCAGGGAAACACAAAGCCTATCCTGGAGCCTCCCTTGGGTAGGGAACCAAACCAGCAGCTTTATACAACAGTTTTCTGCTAGGAGCACACCCTCTCATTGTTGTCCTTAGAGCCTAGACAGATGTCTTGCCAAAATATAGACCAAAGTAGCAGGCTTACCTGCCCCAAGACATTATCAGCAGACACACGCCAAAACCCAAACTAACCTGACTGGTGAAGAACTGTCTCTGCCAAAGCAAACTTGTAAAATCTGGAAGAGGAGTCCAATTACTCAAATGTGCAAATGCCAATATAAGGAATCAAGATTCGTGAAAAATCTGGTAAATATGACACCAACAAAGGAGACTAATAAAGCTCCATTAACTGAGGCTAAAGAAACCGTCAGACAAAGGATTCAGAATAATTCTCTTGTTTAGTGAACTACAAGAAAAAACAAAACACACACACACACTACTAAACAAAATTAAGAAAACAATGCATGAACAAAAGAAGAAATCTGACATTAATAACAACTGAATTAATAACAACTATGAAACAAACAAATCTTAGAGTTGAAAAATACAATAATTGAACTGAAGAATTCAGGAATGAGTTTCAAAATAAGCTCAACCAGGCGGAAGAAAGACTCAGCAACCTGGATGATAGGACCCTAAAAATTACCCCGTCAGAGGAGCAAAATGAAAAAGAATGAAAAGAAGTGAAGAAAGGCTATGGGAGTTACAGGACACAATGAAAAGGAACAATATTCACATTATGGGAATTCCAGAAGGAGTAAAAGAGAAATAAACAAAAAGTGTATTTGAAAGATTAATGTCTTAAAACTTCTTAAATCTAAGGAAAGAGGGGTGCCAGGGTGGCTCAGTTGGCTAAGCATCCAACTTGGGCTCAGCTTATGATTTCACTGTTCATGGGTTCAAGCCCCATGTTGGGCTCTGTGCTGACAGCTCAGAGCCTGGAGCCTGCTTTGAATTCTGTGTCTCCCTCTCTCTCTGCCCCTCTCCCACTTGTGCTCTGTGTCTCTCTCTTTCTCCCTCAAAAATAAACATTAAAAAAAACTAAAAAAAGAAAAAAAGAAAAATCTTCCTAAACCTAGGGAAAGAAATGGACATCCAGATCAATGAAGCTCACAGGACTGCAAATAAATTGAAACTAAATATCTCTGCATTAAAACATATTATGATTAAGTTGTCAAAATTCAAAGATTAAAAAAAGAATGTTAAGAGTAACAAGAGAAAAAAGAGAACTTACATACAAGGGAACACCTATAAGACTGTCATTGGATTTCTCAACAGACATTTTTTAGGTCAGGAGAATGAGATGACATGTTCACAATATTGAAAGAAAATAATTGTCAACCAAGAATTCTATACCTGGCAAAGCTGTCCTTCAGAAATGAAGGCTAAAGACTTCTCTGAGCAAATAGAAGCTGACAGAGATTGTTACTAACAAACCTGCCTTACAAGAATTGCTAAAAGGAGTGCTTTGAGTGAAAGTAGAACAACATTAATTACCATGATAAAAGCATAAAAAAAGTAGCATAAATCTCATTGGTAATGGTAATTGCATTGTCATAATTAGAGTTGGCAGTACAGTAATAGTGAAACAAAATTTACTTACCAATTCTAAAATTTTTAAAAAGAATATAAAAAATAATCATAATTACAAATATCTATTATTCTACAGCAGAAAAACATCAAATTATAACTGTAAAAATCTAAAATGTGAGGGAGAGGAGAAGTAAAAATATAAAGTTTAAAAATTCTATTGAACGGGCGCCTGGGTGGCTCAGTCGGTTAAGCCGCCGACTTCGGCTCAGGTCATGATCTCACAGTCCGTGAGTTCGAGCCCCATGTCAGGCTCTGTGCTGACAGCTCATAGCCTGGAGCCTGTTTCAGATTCTGTGTCTCCCTCTCTCTGTCCATGCTCAGTCTCTGTCTCAAAAATAAATAAACGTTAAAAAAAATTCTATTGAAGTTAAGTTGTTATCAGTTTAAAATAGAGTGTTGTAATTTTAAGATATTATATGTACAGGCCTTGGTAACCACAAGGAAAAGTCCCATAACAATTATACAAAAGAACACCATAAAGAAGTCAAAGCATACTGATGCTAAAAGACTTGAAAACACACACACAAAAAGACAACAGGATACAAAACAAGGGACAACAGATTTACAAAACAACCAGAAATAAATTATCAAAATGGCACTAGTAAGCCTTTATATACCAGTAATTTCTTTAACTATAAACATTAAATTCTCTAATCAAAATGGCTAAATGGATTAAAAATATAAGATCCAACAATATGCTGCCTACAGAAAACTCACTTTGGTCTTCAAGGTACACATAGACTGAAAGTGAACAGATGAAAAAAGACATTTCAAGAAAATGATAAGAAAACAATTCATATCAGTTATGTTTATATCAGACTACATGTATATCAGATAAAGTAAACTTTAAACTAAATATGATTAAAAAAGTAACAAAAAAAGTCATTATATAGAGATAAAGTGGTCAATCCATCAAGAAGATATAACCATCATAAATATGTATACACCCAAATCAGAGCACCTAAATATATAAAGAAAAGCTAACAGAGCTATAAGGAGAAATAAAAGGAATACAGTGAGAGTTGCATTCTTTAATACGTCACTCTCAACAATGAACAGGTCATCCAGGCAGAGAATCAATAAGGAAACAGTGGATTTGAACAACCCAATAGAACAAATGAACCTAACAGACATGTATAGAACATTCTATCCAACAATAGCAAAATATATGTTCTCCTCAAGTGCACATGTTGGGAAATTTTCTAGAATAGACCATATGTTAGGCCACAAAACAAGTCTTAGAAAATTCAGGAAGACTGAAAGTAAGCTACTGAAGTATCTTCTCTTACCACAAGGGCATTAAATAAAAAATTAATAACGAGGAAACCTGGAAAATTTATGAGCACATAAAAATTAAACAGTACTTCCTGAGCAAACAATGGATTAAAGAAGAAAAAAAAAGTTTCTTCAGACACAGATACAAACACAATATACCAGAACTAATGTGTTGCAACAAAAGTGGTTATAAAGTGGAAGTTGATAGCTCAAGTTTCATAGTTCAAGAAAGATCCCAAGTAAATAACCTACCTTTTCTGCCTGAAGGAAGTAGAAAAATAAGAACAAACTGAGCTTAAAATTAGCGCAAGGAAGGAAATAAAAAAGATTAGAGTGGAAATGAATAAAATGGAGACTCAAAAGACAATAGAAAAGATCAATGAAACTAAGAGCTGTGTTTTTTTTTTTGAAAAAATAAACACAATTGACAAACCTTTAGGTGTACTCACCAAGAAAAAAAGGAGAAGTCTCAAATGAATAAAATCATAAATGAAACAGAAAAGGCTACAGTTGATACCAGAGAAATACAAAGGATCATAAAGAGACTGCAATCAACAAGAATATGCAAGGTAAACAACAAGTTGGAAAATGTAGAAGAAATGGACTAAGTCCTAGAAACATTCAGTCTTCCGAGACCAAATCATGAAGACGTAGTAAATCTGAATATATTGATTCCTAGTAAGGAGTTTGAATCAGTAGTCTAAAACCTCTCAACAAACAAAAATCCAGGATCATGTATCTTTACTGGTGAGTATGACTAAATTTCATAGATGAGTTATCTTTCTCAAACTCTTCCAAAAAATTGAAGAGGAGGGAATGCTTCCAAACTTATTTTATGGGTCCAGCATTATTCTGATATTAAAAACAGACAAGGAAAACACAAAGAGAAAATTACAGGCTTATAACCCTGATTAACAATAGATACAAATACCCTCAAAAAGAATATTAGTAAACCAAAGTTAATAAATAATACATTAAAAGGATCATACATGCAGATCAAGTAGGATTTATTCCTGGGACACAAGGATGATTCAATAGCCACAAATCAATCAAAGTGATATGCCACATTAACAAAATGAAGGATAAAAATTACATCATCTCAATAGATACAGAAAAGCATTTGACAAAACTCAACATTCACTTGTGATAAAAACTCTCAGGCGACTGGGTGGTTCAGTCGGTTGAGCGTCCGACTTCAGCCCAGGTCATGATCTCACGGTCCGTGAGTTTGAGCCCGGCATCAGGCTCTGTGCTGACAGCTCGGAGCCCGGAGACTGTTTCAGATTCTGTGTCTCCCTCTCTCTCTGACCCTCCCATGTTCATGCTCTGTCTCTCTCTGTCTCAAAAATAAATAAACATTAAAAAAAACCTGTCAACAGTGTGGGTATAGAGGGAAGGTACCTCAAAATAATAAAGGCCATAATTTATAGAGCCCTTTCATGTCAACCATAAAAAAAGAATGAAATCTTGCCATTTGCGACATGAATGGACCTTGAGGAATGCTATGTGAAGTAAGTCAGGAAAAACAAACAAACAAACAAACAAAATACCATATGATTTCACTTATATGTGGAATCTAAGAAAACAAATGAGCAAACAAAACAAAATTCATACATACAGAAGACAGAAGTAATTACTAGAGGGAGGAAGGTTTGGGGTTGGGTTTAACAGAGTAAGGGAGTCAAGAGATACAGACACACAATGATAAGTTATGGGGATGTGATGTACAGCATGCTGAGTATAGCAAATAATGTAACACATAGTTGAAATTTGCCAAGACAGTAAATATGAAAAGTTACCATCACAAGAAAAATTAATATATTTTTTTGTAACTGTGTCTGGTGAGAGATGATAACTAGACTTATTGTGATAATTTTGCAGTGTACACAAATATCAAATCATATCAAACTAATATAATGTTGTATGTCAATTATATCTCAAAAAAGAAAAAAAAAGATGGAAGCTGTTGTGCAGTGGTTCCCAATTATAAGACTGGACTACCAATCATTTTAGCATGAATTATTTAGTCTCTATTCATGAAAATATTTTGAGGGTATAATTATTCTCTTTTTTGATAGTAGAAAACTGAATCATAGAGCATGTATATCATTTACGTAAGGCCATGCAGCTATTGACTGGAAGGTTAATATGCAAATCCAGAGGATGGGATGCCAGTGCCAATCTCTTAATCTCTAAACTATATTAGCACCTGCAATTTTTTTATGATTATAGAGATCCATATATTTAAAATGTTGGGATCTACCAAGAAAAAATTAAGGGTCAGAGAAGCCTGAGCTCAAATTTCATTTCTGTCACTTGCTAGGAAAATATATTGAGCAAATGAATTATTAGTCTCTCGTTTTCTTTATGTATACATTAACTCCCGGTTGTCGACATTTATTCTCAATGCTCTCTAAATGTGAATGATCACTTTTAGAATCAAGATAGGATATAGATAAAAATGTTGAACCAGCAAAAATAATGTTTCAGAGCATGAAAGATATATTGTTGAATTTATATTTGACAACGATTAAGAAAAATCTGACTAAGGACTAGATTCTTATGTTTCTTTTTTTTTAACGTTTATTTATTTTTTAGAGAGAGAGAGACAGAGTGTGAGCATGGGAGGGGCAGAGGGAGAGGAAGACACAGAATGCTGTCAGCACAGAGCCCTATATGGGCCCCAACTCACAAATGGTGAAATCGTGACCTGAGCTGAAGTCGGGTGTTCAACCTACTGAGCCACCGAGGTGCCCTGAGATTCTTATATTTCTGTCCTGCTTATAGTTACATCTTATTTCAAAATAATTCTTCATTAACTTTTTAAAATGTTTATTTATTTATTTTGAGAGAGAGAGAGAAAGCGAGTGTGTGCATTAGCAGGGGAGGAGCAGAGAGAAGGAGAGAATCTCAAGCAGTCTCCACACCATCAGTGCAGAGCCCTACCTGGGGCTCAATCTCACAGACCATGAGATCATGACCTGAGCCAAAATCAAGAGTAGGACGCTTAACTGACTGAGCCATCCAGGCACACTTGCATTAACTTTTTATATAAAAGTTGTTTACAATTCTTCTATCAATTGCCTTCGCAGTTTTTTTTCTGTTCCATTATTTTTTTCTTAATTTTGTTGAATATAGACAATACAAACTGACAATTAATCATTGTTAAGTATGACTGTTAAGTGTCCATGGACAATCTCTTCTTACTATGTACATATATGTACATTATAATGGAATGTATAGCCTGAATATACACCAATGATGAGCATGCTTACTAAAGCAGAATCAACAAATGAAATATATGTTTTCAGTTTTTCATTTATTATATGTTATTTTTGTTTCAGTTCCACCTATTTTGGCTCATGGGATATAAATTCTTCATTTTACCCAAAATCTGAGAAAAATTTTTTCATATTATTTTATGTGATCTGCAAAGACCAGTGTGGTTAGAATATCTTATTTTGCTTGTTAAATTACAAAGCTTCTAAAATTAAAGCAGATGTCTCACACTTAAATGAATATTTGTGATTTCACTTTATAAACACAATGATTTTTAAAATTATGACTTTGTAGGGTCACAACAAGGTAAGGCAATTCCTCAGATGACTGTTGGAATGTTAAATCATTTTTATTTTTTGATTGAGATATATAGTATAAAATATATCAATATTGAAATGAAGTTACATTTTTTCCTAGATAAGGAAATTTTCTAATATATTTTTAATTGGCTTGACATTGAATTCTGCCAGTGAAACTTTCGTGTTAAATTAATAAATTTTATGTCTTCCAAATTTATTCTACACTTATGCCAAACACTCACATACCTGCATACATATATAAATATGTATACATATATACACACATACATATTCATATATATGTGTGTGTATATGTATATATATATATTTGTATATATACACATATATTTCTTGGAGAGTAATTTTATACACATTATATGTATTTGTTTACATATATGTATTATATGTAAATCTCCAAGGAATATTTGCCTACCACTGGATTGCAAATACTTGAAAATAGTGTGGTGAAAGCTTTCAGAAATCTATAACTAAGGTTTGAACAATTGTTCCATGGCTGCTCAAGGTAAATAGTGCTTATGTTCATATCTGAAAGGTTAGATTGGGGCAAAGGAAGAGTGTCCAAAATAATATGATGTTGTTACAATTTTTCACGACAAAAGGTCAGTTTCAGATTTTTACAATGAGAACGATTCCGGAGCTCTGTTGTCTCTATTAACATGTTTAAGATAGAATAGTTTTTCTTTCTTTCAGAATAATCTTAGCTTTACCAAAAAGAAAAAGTTAAATAAGACAAAAAGGATAGATTTGGGGTTAAAAACAAGAACACACCCCTTCCCCTGCAATCATGTAAGAAAGACATTATGGGAGCAGGTGTTCAGTGGCCTGAATTTAGCTAAATTTGGTTCTGCCAATGACTCACTGTTGAGAAAGGTTGACCTATTCAATTTTAAAAATAGAAATTTTAAAATAAGCTGACCCATGGTAAAGTTGACCAGATATCCCACATTAATGGCATAATTTTCATTTAGGTATTTTTTTTTCTATGACTTGTCCAGTTATTGAAAAAGGCAGCAAGTACATCTAAATTGCACTTATCCACCCTCCTTTATCCACAACTTCTCTAACATTTTCTATGCTTTATTCAGTTGGCAGCAAGACTGTGTGTCCCTGTTGCTGCATGATGATAGCCGGATTGATTGGTGCATTCATTAACTTGGTTTCCTCAGTGATTTGCAGTGTTGAAGTTACTGAGGCCACTGTCTCCCCATGGTCATGTGTTGGAGTGGCAGCCAGAATAGCTGGTTTGTATTAACTACTACAAAGATATTTTCTAGGACCCCCTAGGTGGCCTTTCAGTTGTTTTATTGACTGGATTTAGTAACCTTTTTCTAGCACGGAGTGCACAATTTCTTCCCCATCCCAGATCACTGTACACTATAGCCCACAGCAGACTGGCCATGTCTGTGGTTTACATCAATCGTGCCAGCACATTTAATTCTAACCCATCTGCTTTTCATTACTTTTGCTCTGAGTTCACACGTACTTGATTTCTTGTGTCTCTTCCCTATCATGATGGATTGATATCCTTCCCCATCTGAGATGTTTCTCTTTTTAAACCTGATCATTAGCATTTTAACACTGGCCTCCTCAAAGCTTTTTTCCTTTCTTGTATACCTCTGCCTCTCAACTTATTGATCTGTTATCTGAAACATTTCTTTTCTCTTGTGTGTGTGCTCTTTAAGTTCCTTAACTTATATCCAGAGCCATGAAGAACCTCACTCTGCTTCCAGGGAACATTCTGGGTATGCTCTTGCTTCCTTAATAGGAACTAGGCTGCAATATCTCAGTCTATTTCTCATTGATCTCTTCAATTTTTTTTTTTAATTTTTTTTTCAACCTTTATTTATTTTTGGGACAGAGAGAGACAGAGCATGAACGGGGGAGGGGCAGAGAGAGAGGGAGACACAGAATCGGAAACAGGCTCCAGGCTCTGAGCCATCAGCCCAGAGCCTGACGCGGGGCTCGAACTCACGGACCGCGATCGTGACCTGGCTGAAGTCGGACGCTTAACCGACTGCGCCACCCAGGCGCCCCTCTTCAATTTTTTCTATGGTAGGCTAATGGGAGAATTCTGCCTGTAAGATTATCTAAATCCACAAATTTGTGCTCCTCTTTCCTTTGCAAATATCTAGAATCATTAAACAAAAACCAAATTGCCAATTTATAGAATATTCATTAGCAACTTCCACTCAGACTGATATCCTTCAATTTTTATATGTACAGACATATGTAATCATGCCAATCATGATCTTTTCATTAATCATGTCCATCAATTACTTCATGGAAAACCCTTATTAAACTACCCTTTTATTTGTAATTATTTGAGCAGTTACATTATGCCAGCCATTTTGACAAGTGCTACATAAAAATAATTACATTTAATTTTCTCAATAGACCTACAAGATGAATAGTAATAGTACTGTGGTAGTTCCTTCTTATGGATATGAATGCCAAGACTTAAGTGATTAAATTTCTTTTTTTAAACTTATTTTTAATGTTTGTTTATTTTTGAGAGAGACAAAGAGACAGAGTGTGAGTGGGGAGGAGCAGAGAGAGGGAGACACAGAATCCGAAGCAGGCTCCAGGCTCTGAGCTGTCAGCACAGAGCCTGACGCGGGGGGCTCAAACCCACAAACCCTGAGATCATAACCTCACCTAAAGTCTACACTTAACCGACTGAGCCACCCAGGCACCCTGATTAAATATCTTTTCTAAAATTATGCAGTCAGTACAGAGGCATGCCAAACCTCCAACTCAGGAATGTGTAATTGAAAATTCTGCACCATTAACCAATGACATACACAGCCTAAACTTTGGTAAACTCTATTTTGAAAGTTGAAAAACCTGTCTGGGACTGCAAGATTGAATATCAACTAAGACCGAAAAAGGAAAAGGTAGCTCTGACATTAATCAGCCTAGGCAGGAGGTTGGACACAGACAAAGGTAGTCTCCAAATTAATGGAAAAACTTTCCTCAAAGCCATGCAGTAAAATGCCGTAAAAAACCTCTCTTCACATGATTTCTGTTTGCTCACCAGTGATGCTCCCAGAAGTTCTTGTTTTTCTCATCTATTAGTGGGGACATCTAATTGCTAAAATGCTGTCACCTCATGACAGCACCCAATTCATAGTTAACCCTTGCTTCTCTTAATCTCTCTTAAAAGTAGCAACTGGTCAAAATGAATGCCCTCTTCCCTTAGACACATTTCTGAATCATTCAGCGGTAACCAAAACCTTACAAAAGATGCTTCCCTTCTCCCTCTTGTCATGTGTCCTTCCATAATTCCTCCCCGGTGCCCTCCTTTGCTGCATCAGGTCAATAAATCTGATTCTGTCAGACTTCAAATTTGTGCCTGGTGGTCTCTGGCTGATTAAATCTTTAACAATGCTTAGTGAATTAATACACGTAAGTACTTCCCAGAGGATGAAAAACAAATAGCCATTAAATATAAGAAAGAATGCTTAGCAGCTTTCATAATAAAAATGCAAATTTAAGTGATATGCCACGTGAATGTATCCATTTGGTAAAGATACTTAAAATTTTTAAAGGTTCTGTATTATCAAGATCTTGTAATGAAGGGAAGGCCTGGATACTGTCATACAGGTAAGTGGAATTATATGGTACTTCAAATTTTCTGGAAGGAAATCTGGACTTAAAATTTTCATTTGTAACCTCACTTTTTTAAAAAAAATTATTTATTTAAATTCAAGTTAGTTAACATACCATATAGTATTGTTTCAGGAGTAGAATTTAGTGATTTATTCACTTAACATATAACACTCAGTGCTCATCCCAACAAGTGCCCTCCTTAATGCCCAACATCCATTTGACCCATTCCCCACTCCCTTCCCCTCCAGCAACCCTATTTGTTCTCTGAATTTAAGAGTCTCTTATGGTTTTCCTCCCTCTCTGTTTTTATCTTATTTTTCCTTCCCTAACTTCTAATAGGTTATTGGGGAAAAAATAATTAAAGTACAGAAAACATTTACTAGCACATTCATGGCAACACTTTCAGAAAAAAGAGAACAAATGATATAAATGCCCCCCAAGGATGTATAAAACAGAATTCTATGCTAACCAAAAAGCCTTTTGTAAATTAATATTTAGTGCCATGTTATTAAATTAAAAAGATATTTTATTGAACAATGCATATAGAAGATCAAAATTTCATTAAAAATTTTAGATTTATGGATGTGTATGTGGATATATAGAGAAAAGATACCAAACAAATGCTCTTAAAGGCTTTTTCTGGGTGGCAAAATAATAGGTGTCATATTCTCTTCCTTGTACTTTAAGCATCCACGTTCCTTTGTAAAACAAACTATAAATATGAAGTGTAATTAATCTGAGATCCACAAGCATGAAGTCATTGTTTCAAGCAAAAACTTGTTAATAGCCGATATTTTCACTATTTCTTATCGGCCTGTTACTAGCTATAGTTAACACTGTCTGTATCGCAAGCCTGTTATACCCATTCCGCAAATATGATATCCTCAACACATCACACTACATTTCTTTTTCCAGTGTAAAAGATGGAGAAAGTGGAGTTAAGAGACAAAGATTAGTGAAGTTGGACCTTTAGCCCAAAGTGACTCTTTAGATTAGAGAAAATATATTCATTTCCATACACTTGATTTAAGACCTCATATTGCCAAAAGAAACTGGTTAAATATGCTATTCCACATACTGTGCTAGAAAACTCTCTTGGGTTTACCCCCACTACCCACACCCCACTCCTACAGGGAAGACCAGCCTAGGCTAAGATAAAGGGTAGGCAAAGTCTTGTGTTTCTACATATACTCATTCATTTATGAGAGCAAAGAATAATGGAAGTGCCTTGGTTAAATACAGACATCTTTCTCATGAAAACATCCTTCTTGAGTTACTCCTTCACAAAGAAAGATGGCAGGTGTGGATGGCCTGAAGGTGACCCTGGCAACTAAGGTATAGAATTTCTAACTGTCACTTATCTGCAACCTTTCAATGACTGCTAACTCAACCGTAGCATCCAACAGTACTGAGGACTTTTAATATATGTCATCTCACTTGTGGATATTTAAAAGTATTAGTTAGTGCTTGGAAAGCATAGTTATAAAGTAATAGATATTTAGTTTTATGTTATTCCCTACTGAACTGTGAACTCCATAAGACCATATTACTCACTGGATATGAATAAATAGAATCATGTTTCTATTATTACTACTTTTCTCATGCTAGCACATGACATCCATTCAATAAAGTTTATTTAAATGAATTTAGTTACATTCATGTCTCATGTGTAATTTGTCATGTTAAATAATCTGTAATATATTTAATTTGGAGGCATTCCACTCTGTTTATAATGAATGCTCTTTTTTCTCTTTATAAAATATACATAGTTTTATGTAAACCATGGAAAATATTTAAAATTATATAGTGAGACCAAAACTATCCCACAATATCATAAGTCCCTTATCCCTGAAAAATATACCATTAACATTTGAAATCCTTGTTTGCAGATCTTACTTAGTTGAGGTTATGTGGGTGTATTGTATCTTTAATATAATATTTGTTGTCCTAATTTTTTAATCATTACATAATAATTATATTTAGTATCCACAAGTCTCTTTATAAAAGTCATTATGATTTCCATGTACACATTTAACTGATATGTATACATCTGAAGATAGTAACAAATTCTATTTAATTGTTATATCTACCCATTCGTTTTCCAGCAGAAAAGACTGTAATAGCCCTTGGACCTCAAATCTTTTATAAAATGTGTATAAAATATATATTCAGATTTCTCCAATGATACAACCCTGATTAAAAATTACTCTAATGATCCTTTTTTTCTCATTACACCTTCATAGCTGCCTGAATGGAGGGAACGTATAATGATAGCTTCATTTCTTTTTCCCCCAAAAAATTCAACTTAAGATACTCCATTTACATTTGATAATATTGATTGCATATTTCATAGATTCCATAGTGACATTGTAAAGTGAAGCTCAGAAATACATTAGTTTTTAAAAATGCAAGTTCCTTTTTGGAATTCATTTTTTTTCTCCTGAAAATGTCACAACAAATATACAGATCAGAACATATTTTGTAAGATTTCTCCCTGTGTTGAAATTCAACAATTAATCTTGATGCAGACTGAAATAATATGGCAATAACTGATAACATGATTATGATTCTATTGGTTTTTCTAACAATTCCATCTTATTACCCAGTCTTCAGAATTGATAATACTGATGATCAGGAAGCCAAACAGTCTACAATGTAAATCTCTTACCTGAGGGTAAAAAGAAGCAAGAAATACTATATTGTATTTTAGGTTAAAATTCATTCATCATATATATACTAGATTATTTACTGAGCACTTCAAATGTTATAGGTTACAGTTCCCTTGACCTTCAGAAACTCACTGTTGAGTAGGCACATCAGATGTGTCAAGAAATAACTATAATGCCACCATCAGAAAGGAGTCAGAAAGGAGTTATTCAAAAAGCATAATGGAAGCAGGTATAAATTTTTCCCCTTATGACTAGTAATCTCGGATGACTTCTATAACAGAAGGAAGGCGTTTGGTGATTTGAAAGCCTGCCCATTAATTTCTGACACCATTGACCAATCTTTGGGCAAAGGTTTTATTCTCTATTTTGACCCATTAGCTGCTCCTTCAGTGACCCTAATAAGAATGTTAGTGGGATTTGAAGAAAGGGAGAGGGGAGATCTGGAAAATAAAAATGTACTTATTCTCTAAACAATCCTTTCTTTCAAAAGAGACAGTTATTTGAACATTTCAACAGGATATAGCAAAATCTATACGTTAACTTTTGCTTTGTCATCTGAGAAATGCATTTCAGTTCAGGCCCATTTGCTGCTAAAAATTCTTTCAGAAAGCAAAAATGTAAACTAGTATTTCTTGGGTAATGTTCTATTTGCAGTGAAAATGTGATGTGCATACCTTTTTTATTCCCCCCAAAAAATCGTTATGATTTTTCAACCAAAAATAAAGGGAGATTTGAACTCTTTAGAGATAAAAATAAGCAGACTGAGCAAGGAAAAAAGAAAGAAAAGAGAAAAATATATCATAGTCTTTTGGGAGAAAAGACATTAAGAATCTTAGTTGTTTTTCTTTCTGTTCTATGTCAGTTCAAGCCTATCCCACCAGAGATTAAAGATCTATTCTGACAATATGTTCAGAAGGAGATAATGAAGCAAAGAGTTGAGAGATATAACTGAATTATATTACCAGGTCTATTAAAGGTTTTGACTTACTAACTAGCTTCCAAAGTTCTCATGTTCCTATTGTCTGAGCTCTTTGTTTACATGGAAACTTGTTCATATAATATAGCTTTATATAGAAGAAATACAGAAGAATAATATGAAAGAAATAATATGTAAAAACTAATAAATAATACTCTCAATAGTTAGAAGAGTCCTGGAAAAAATAAATCAGGATAATATGATAGCAGGTGATTTAGGTTTCGTTGAAACTTTCTCTGTGGTAGTGGCATAAAATTAGAGACTTTAAAGGAGAGAGATAACATTCATGTGACTAGAGTTTAGAGTTTTTCATGCAGAGAGACAGTTAATGCAGAGGACTTGAGGAAAGCCCTTGGAAGTCATTCAGAATAGCATAACCTGATTGACATTTTTTTTAAAGACTGCTGTGTACTGTGTAAGAAAGTGATTATCAGACGGTGATAGTTGAAGGTGTGAGATCAGGAAAAGTGCTGTTGTGTTAGTCAAGATAAAAAGTGAGGATGGTGTTTAACTGGTGTTGATAGTAGAGATGGAGAGAAGCAGTTGTAGTCAGGATATATTAGAACTATTGGATGGTGGAATTGGTCAGAAATACTAATGTATTGTATGTAGGGTCAAAGGAATGGAGGAATCAAGCATAAAACTGAGTGAGGGGGTTGAACCACTCAATAGGACCTGGTGTAATTTAATGTGATGGGAAATTCTGGAGAAAAAACAGATGAGGGAGAGGATTAGTTAAGGTTAATCAAAAATTCTGTTGCAAACATGTTAAATTTGAAGCACCTGTACAACATTCAAGTAGAGATGCTAAGCAGGCGCTTGTATTTACATTTTGTGACCTAAGGGAAGAGTTGTGGAGAACATAACAGTTTGAATATCATCAGCATAAAGATGGATTTAAAGCCTGAAGAATATCACTTAGAGAAAGAATGTGTAGATAGAGAAAAAGACCCTGGGATTCTCTGAAAGGTGAAGGCTGAGAAGAGTGAAAAAAAGGCAGGAAATGAGCCCCAAAAAGACTAGCACATGGGATAGGAGGAACATGAGGCATTCATACCATGGGAGCCTAGGAAAGTATTTCAAAGGGAGGGAGTGAAGTTTGCATTGGGGGTGTTGGTAAGAGATGAGAGACATGAGGACAGAAGTGGCCGATGAATTTGGTGACATGGACATCATCGGTAAACTTGCCAAAAGCAGTTAGAGCTAAAGTGGAGAAGGAAGATGACTCAGAGAGAATATGGGAGTGACTGCAAAGTGAAGAAATAGGGAAAGAAATGAGAGATGAATAAATAGTACAGGAAGAATACAGACAATTTCTTTAAAGTTTCACTACAATGATTAACAGGAGAATGGCCAGGTGAATGTGGCATCAAAGGAAGGTTTGTTTTTTTTAATATGTTGCACCACATTTTGCACGTTGATAGGAATGATCCACAAAATGCAGTCAGGGAAATTAAGATGCAGATGGTATAGGTAGGAACTATAAAAGACAAGCCCTTAAAAAAAAGTAACAGGGGATGAGATGCGGGAGGAAAGTGGGGAGTTGGCCTTCAATAAAACCAATGCTTTTCAATGGGTAAGGACAGAGATATAGAATATAGAGGCATGGATGCATGTAGGTTAGGAGATTTGGAAGCAAGATGAGGGAGTTCCAGTAAATGGTCAATGACAATAATGTAATGGTTGTAGCTGTGTGTGTGTGTGTGTGTGTGTGTGTGTGTGTGTGTGTGTGTGTGTTTAGGTGTAAATGTTGGAAGTTTGATGAGAAAGAAGACAAGATCATAATAAATTACTTATCTTGAGATTGGAAAAGAAATGTAGGATGGTTAGAATCAATTTTGTAAAACTGATCTAAATACAGTTCTTATGAGGATAAAGCAGGACAAGTATGTAAAGTCCTTGGATGCAGTGTCTGAAATACAGACAATAGATGTTATAAAATGATAACTTTATTACCCATACATTTTGTAACCTCAATCTTTTGATTAATTAATGGCAGAAAAAGATTAGGGAAAATTAACAAAGATAAGAAGAAAGGGATAAACGAATATTCTAAATTATTTTAAAAATCATTTGAGTATAATTGACACAAAGTAAACTTCACATATTTAAAGCATACAATTTGATAAATTTGACATTTATGTAACACCTGTAAGGCCACCATCACAATCAAGATCGTGCATGTAAGTACCATCCCTGAAAGATTCCATGTGTCCCCTTGTAAATTATCCCTGTTGTCCCACCCTGCCTCCACATCAAGGGAACCATGGATTTTATCAATAGAAGTTAGTTTGTATTTACTAGAATTTATATAATCATTGTTACATAGTAGGCATCCTTTTTTTGTCTGGCTTCTTTCGTTCAGTGTAATTATTTGAGATTTGTATGTTGTATGGATTGATAGTGTCTTCTTTTATCACTTAATAGTATTGCTGACTAGTATACCATTGTTTACCCATTCACCTGAGATGATCTATTGACCTGAGTTTGGGTTGTTTCCAGTTTCTCATTTGGGGCCATTATAAATAAATTGTTATGAACATTTTCAGACAAGACTTTGTATGAACATATGCTTTCATTTCTCTTGGATCAATATCTAGGAAGGAAATAGCTGGGTTGTATGGTAGGTGTATGTGTAACTTCTTTAAAAATTGCGGGACTGTTTTCTGAAGGATTTGTACCATTTTACATTTTCACCAGCAGTGTGAGTTCCCATTGTTCTACATCCTTACAAATACTTGGAATGCTCAGTATATTTTTTTATATCTTTTTTTAAAAAATTTTTAATGTTTATTTATTCTTTTTTTAATGATTTTGTCTTGCTACCTGGGCTGTATAACCATGGGTCACTGCAGAAAGCTTATCTATTTTTTTTAATGTTTATTTATTTTTGACAGAGAGAGACAGAGCATGAACAGGGGAGGGGCAGAGAGGGAGACACGGAATCTGAAGCAGGCTCCAGGCTCTGAGCTGTCAGCACAGAGCCCCACACGGGGCTTGAACTCACAGACTGTGAGATCATGACCTGAGCCGAAGTCAGATGCTCAACCGACTGAGCCACCCAGACGCCCCAATGTTTATTTATTCTTGAGACAGAGACAGAACGTGAACAGCGGAGGGGCAGAGAAAGAGAGAGACACAGAATCTGAAACAGGCTCCAGGCTCTGAGCTGTCAGCACAGAGCCCGATGCAAGGCTCTAACCCACGAACTGTGAGATCAAGACCTGAGCTGAAGTCGGACGTTTAACTGACTGAGCCACCCAGGTTTCCCGTTCAGTATGTTTTTCATTTCAGACATTCTAATAAGTATAAAATGGTTTCCATTTGTGATTTTAATTTTCATACTCCCAATGACTAATAACATTAAGCTTTCTTCATGTTTATTTGCCATTAATGTCTCTTCTTTGGTAGAGCTCAAATATTTTCCCTCTTTTAAAAATTGTTTTTTTTAATTGTTGAATTAGGAGAGTTCTTTACATATTCTATATACAAGTCCTTCATCATATCTGTTCTGCAAATATTTTCCCCCATCTGTTACTTGTATTTTCATTTTTTTCATGATACCTTTTGAAGAGCAGAGATTTTGAATTTTAATGAATTTCAATTTATCTTTTTTTTTTTTCCTTTTATAGCTCATACTTTGGCAAGGAATCTAAAAAATTATTGCCTAGGGTTAGGAATCTGACTCTTGATTTCTTCTCAGGTCGTGATCTCATGGTCTGTGGAATCAAGCCTGCCATTGGGCTCTGTGCTGACAGCACGGAGACTGCTTGGGATTCTTTCTCTCCCTCTCTCTCTCTGTCCTTCTCCCACTTGCTCTCTCTCTCTCTGTCTCAAAATAAATAAATAAGCATTAAAAAGTAAAAAAAATTGCTATATTTTTTCTGGAAGTTTAAGATTTAAGAATCCCCTCTAACATTTGTTGGATCAAGAAGTGTAAGTAATACAAATTATATATTAAGTAGTGGAAACTACAAAAGTACATTGAATCAATCCAATGAGCCATATCACAGTTACTTCAACATCTACCCCCCACTGCAAAGTTTGTTCCAACCTCATCAGTTAAATCCAACACCTCCTTCTGGTATGGGACAGGGTAGAATAATGACTTGGGCTTATATCCAAGAAAGCTGTAAAAGTTAGAGGCCCTGTTTCCCAAATTTCTGGAGCATAATTGGACAGATATATATGGTCCTCATTCTTCTTGAGGTTAGGGAGACATTAGCCCTATCCCTAATCATCTTTTTCTTTAAAACAATTGTGTTTGGGATAGTGGAAGAAGGAGGGATCACATATTAGAGAGAGGGAGAGAACAGCTCCACGCCAGGAAGGAAGGCACATTTACTTCTGGATTCCTGTGGGGCAGCTCAACCAACTAAGGTATAATATTTTCACTCAACCCAAAGCTCTATATCTTTTATAGATAACATTTATTTCAGCTTTGGAAACCTCTTGATTCTGCAGCAACAGCCACATGGCATTCAGTATAGGGCCAAGGATTTTGCTCCTTTAGTTTGAGTTGATTCGATTTGCACAGAGACAATTTTTTTTAAGGAAACCTTTTTAACATGTGGTTTCGAGTACTCCATTATCATGATAACATCTCTAAGTTTTCACATGATTTTAACAAAGCCTAAAAGAGTTGTTTTTTTTTTTTTTTAGGTGGTAGGAGGTAAAGATAAGAATTTATCTAGATTCTGTTGAGTCTGTTTCTCTTCTCCTCGTTTTATAAACCCAGTCTGATGATGTTTTTCTGTGGGACTCTGTGTATTAGGGAAAGGGCCATAGCACCCTTATAGCAGTAGCATCAATGGGGAAAACAACTTTGAGACTTTCACTGTCATCCTTGAGTGGATTGAAAGTTGGCACACAGACGACAGGACAGGCTGAGCCACAAAATAACATGTTTGTTGTCATTCTTTAACAAACATTGGGCACCACACCCTCATCTCCTAACAGAACCAGCCAAACTGATAGCATTTTGCCTGGTTTACCCTTAGTCATCACTAATTTCCCTTCTTTCATCCCAAAGGTAGAGGCACATCTCTGTAACACTTGTATTGTATTGTATTGTATTGTATTGTATTGTATTGTATTGTATCTTATTTTATTTTATTTTATTTTATTTTATTTTATTTTATTTTTTATTTTTTAAAATTTACATCCAAATTAGTTACCATATAGTGAAACAATGATTTCAAGAGTAGATTCCTTAATGCCCCTTGCCCATTTAGCCCATGCTCCCTCCCACAACTCCTCCAGCAACCCTCAGTTTGTTCTCCACATTTATGAGTCTCTTCTGTATCGTCCCCCTCCGTTTTATATTATTTTTTTTCCCTTCCCTTATGTTCATCTGTTTTGTCTCTTAAAGTCCTCATATGAGTGAAGTCATATGACTTTTGTCTTTCTCTAACTGACTAATTTCACTTAGCATAATACCCTCCAGTTCCATCCACTTAGTTGCAAATGGCAAGATTTCATTCTTTTTGATTGCTGAGTAATACTCCATTGTGTGTGTGTGTGTGTGTGTGTGTGTGTGTGTATATATATATGTATATATGTGTATATATATGTGTGTATATATATATATATATATATATATATATATATATATATATACACACACACCACATCTTCTTTATCTATTCATCCATTGGTGAACATTGGGGCTCTTTCCATACTTTGGCTATTGTTCATAATGCTGCTATAAACATGGGGGTGCATTGTCCCTTTGAAACAGCACACCTGTATCCTGTGGATAAATGCCTAGTAGTGCAATTGCTGGGTTGTAGGGTACTTCTATTTTCAGTTTTTTGAGGAACCTCAATACTCTTTTCCAGGGTGGCTGCACCAGCTTGCATTGCTACCAACAATGCAAAAGAGATCCTCTTTCTCCGCATCCTTGCCAACATCTATTGTTGCCTGAGTTGTTCATGCTAGCCATTCTGACAGGTGTAAGGTGGTATCTCATTGTGGTTTTGATTTGTATTTCCCTGATGATGAGTGATGAACATTTTTTCATGTGTTGGTTGGCCATCTGGATGTCTTTCTTGGAGAAGTGTCTATTCATGTCTTTTGCCCATTTCTTCACTGGATTATTTGTTTTTTGGGTGTTGAGTTTGATAAGTTCTTTATAGATTTTAGATATAACCCTTTATCTGATATGTCATTTGCAAATATCTTCTCCCATTCTGTCAGTTGCCTTTTAGTTTTGCTGATTGTTTCCTTCGCTGTGCAGAAGCTTTTTATTTTGATGAGGTATCAGTAGTTCATTTTTGCTTTTGTTTCCCTTGCCTCTGGAGATGTGTCGAGTAAGAAGATCAAAGAGTTTTTTGCCTGCTTTCTCCTCAAGGATTTTGATGGCTTCCTGTCTTACATTGAGGTCTTTCATCCATTTTGAGTTTATTTTTGTGTATGGTGTAAGAAAGTGGTCCAGGTGCATTCTTCTGCATGCCGCTGTCCAGTTTTCCCAGCACCACTTGCTGAAGAGACTGTGTTTATTCCATTGGATATTCTTTCCTGGTTAGTCAAAGATTAGTTGGCCATATGTTTGTGGGTCACTTTCTGGGTTTTCTATTCTGTTCCATTGATCTGAGTGTCTATTCTTGTGCCAGTTCCATACTCTCTTGATGGTTACAGCTTCATAGTATAGCTTGAAGTCTGGGATTGTGATGCCTCCTGCTTTGGTTTTCTTTTTCAAGATTGCTTTGGCTATTCAGGGTCTTTTCTGATTCCATAAAATTTTAGGATTATTTGTTCTATCTCTATGAAGATGCTGGTGTTACTTTGATAGGGATTGTGTTGAATATGTAGATTGCTTTGGGTAGTATTGACATTTTAACAATATTTGTTGTTCCTATCCAGGAACATGGAATCTTTGTCCATTTTTTTTTGTGTCTTCTTCAATTTCTTTCATAAGCTTCCTATAGTTTTCAGCATATAGATTTTCACCTCTTTGGTTAGATTTATTCCTAGGTATTTTATGGTTTTTTGTGCAACTGTAAATGGGATTGATTCCTTGATTTCTCTTTCTGTCGCTTCATTGTTGGTGTACAGGAATGCAACTGATTTCTGTGCATTGATTTTATATCCTGCAACTGCTGAATTCATGAATCAGTTCTAGCAGTTTTTTGGTGGAATCTTTTGGGTTTTCCATATAGAGTATCATGTCATCTGCAAAGACTAAAAGTTTGACCTTCTCCTGGCTGGTTTGGATGCCTTTTATTTCTTTGTCTGATTGCAGAGGCTAAGACTTCCAATATTATGTTGAATAACAGTGGAGAGAGTGGACATCCCTGTCTTGTTCCTGACCTTAGGGGGATATCTGTCAGTTTTTCCCATTGAGGATGATACTAGCGTTGGGTCATTCATATATGGCTTTTATGATCTCAAGGTATGCTCCTTCTATCCCTACTTTCTTGAGGGTTTTTATCAAGAAAGGTTGCTGTATTTTTGTCAAATGCTTTCTCTGCATCTATTGAGAGGATCATATGGTTCTTGTCCTTTCTTTTATTGATGTGATTAATCATGTTAATTGTTTTGTGGATATTGAACCAGCCCTGCATCCCAGCTATAAATCCTGCTTGGTCATGGCGAATAATTTTTTTTTAATGTATTGTTGGATCTGGTTGGCTAATATCTTGTTGAGGATTTTTGCATCCATGTTCATCAGGGAAATTGGTCTATAGTTCTCCTTTTTAGTGGTGTCTCTGTCTTGTTTTGGAATCAAGGTAATGCTGGTTTCATAGAATGAGTTTGGAAGTTTTCCTTCCATTCCTATTTTTTGAAACAGTTTCAAGAGAGTAGGTGTTAATTCTTCCTTAAATGTTTGGTAGAATTCCCCTGGAAAGCCATCTGGCCCTGGACTCTTGTTTTTTGGCAGATTTTTGATTACTAATTTGATTTCCTTACTGGTTATGGGTCTGTTCAAATTTTCTATTTCTTCCTGTTCCAGTTTTGGTAATGTATATGTTTCTAGAAATTTGTCCATTTTTTCCAGATTGCCCATTTTATTGGCATAATTATGGCCAATTTGTTGCCATAATTATGGCATAATTGCTCATAATATTCTCTTATTATTGTGTTTATTTCTGTTGTGTTGGTTGTGATCTCTCCTCTTTCATTCTTGATTTTATTTATTTGGGCCCTTTCCTTTTTCTTTTTAATCAAACTGGCTAGTGGTTTATCAATTTTGTTAATTCTTTCAAAGAACCAGCTTCTGGTTTCATTGACCTGTTCTACTGTTTTTTTGGTTTCCATAGCATTAATTTCTGCTCTAATCTTTATTATTTCCTGTCTTCAGTTGGTTTTGGGTTTTATTTGCTGTTCTTTTTCCAGCTCCTTAAGGCAAAAGGTTAGGTTGTGTATCAAATCTTTCTTCCTTCTTTATGAAGGCCTGGATTGCTATATACTTTCCTTTTATGACCACCTTTGCTGTGTCCCAGAGGTTTTGGGTTGTGGTGTTATCATTTTCATGGGCTTCCATATACTTTTTAATTTCCTCTTTAACTGATTGGTTAGCCCATTCATTCTTTAGTAGGATGTTCTTCAGTCTCCAAGTATTTTTTACCTTTCCAAATTTTTTCTTGTGGTTGATTTTGAGTTTCATAAATTGTGGTCTGAAAATATGCACAGTATGATCTCGATCTTTTTGTACTTACTTAGGGCTGATTTGTGTCCCAATATATGGTCTATTCTGGAGAACGTTCCATGTGCACTGGAGAAGAATGTATATTCTGCTGCTTTAGGATGAAATGTTCTGAATATATCTGTGAAATCCATCTGGTCCAGTGTGTCATTCAAAGCCATTGTTTCCTTGTTGATTTTTGATTAGATGATCTGTCCATTGCTGTGAGTGGGGTGTTGAAGTCTCCTACTATTATGGTATTTCTATCGATGAGTTTCTTTATGTTCATGATTAATTGATTTATATATTTGGGTGCTCTCACATTTGGAGCATAAATGTTTATAGTTGTTAGGTCTTCTTGGTGGATAGACCCTTTGATTATGCTATAATTCCCTTCTGCATCTCTTGATATAGTTTTTTTTGTAAAGTCTAGATTGTAATAAGTATGGCTACTCCGGCTTTCTTTTGTTGACCATTAGCATGATAGATGGTTCTCCATATCCTTACTTTCAATCTGAAGGTGTCTTTAGGTTATTGGATCTTAGGAATATACATGGATCTTGTTTTCTTATCCATTCTGTTACTCTGTGTCTTTTGATTGGAGCATAGAGTCCATTGATGTTTAGAGTGAGTACTGAAAGATATGAATTTATTGCCATTATGATGCTTGTAGAGTTGAAGTTTCTAGTAGTTTTCTCTGGTCCTTTCTAGTCTTTGTTGCTTTTTTTTTTTTCTTTTTGTCTTTTCTCTCCTCAGAGAGTCCCCCTTAAAGTTTCTTGCAGGGCAGTTTTAGTGGTCATGAACGCCTTTAATTTGTGTTTGTCTGGGAAACTTTTAATCTCTCCTTCTATTTTGAATGACAGTCTTGCTGGGTAAAGAATTCTTGACTGCATGTATCTGATTCAGAACATTGAATATATCCTGCCACTCCTTTCTGGCCTACCAAGTTTCTGTGGATAGGTCTGCTGCAAACCTGATCTGTCTTCCCTTGTAGGTTAGGGACTTTTTTTCCCTTGCTGTTTTCATGATTCTCTCCTTGCATGAGTATTTTGTGAATTTGACTATGATATGCCTTGTTGATGGTCGATTTTTTTTTGAATCTGATGGGGGTCCTCTGTGCTTCCTGGATTTTGATGTCTTTGTCTTTTCCCAGGTCAGAAAAGTTTTCTGCTATGATTTTTTCACATAACCCATCTACCCCTATTTCTCTCTCTTCCTCTTCTGGTACCCCTATGATTCTGATGTTGTTCCTTTTTAAATTTTTTTTTTTTTTTTTTTTTTTTACGTTTATTTATTTTTGGGACAGAGAGAGACAGAGCATGAACGGGGGAGGGGCAGAGAGAGAGGGAGACACAGCATCGGAAACAGGCTCCAGGCTCTGAGCCATCAGCCCAGAGCCCGACGCGGGGCTCGAACTCACGGACCGCGAGATCGTGACCTGGCTGAAGTCGGATGCTTAACCGACTGCGCCACCCAGGCGCCCCTGTTGTTCCTTTTTAATGAGTCACTGATTTCTCTAATTCTTAAATCATACTCTTTTGCCTTAACCTGTCTTTTTTTTTCTGCTTCATTATTCTCTATAAGTTTATCCTCTATATCTCTGATTCTCTGTTCTGCCTCATCCATCCTTGCCTCTGCTGTATCCATCCGTGATTGCAGCTCAGTTATGACATTTTTTATTTCATTCTGGCTATTTTTTACTTCTTTTATCTCTGCAGAAAGCGATTCTAATCTATTTTCGATTCCAGCTAGTATTCTTATTATCGTGATTCTAAATTCTGGTTCAGACATTTTGCTTGTATATGTGTTGGTTAAATCCCTGGCTGTCGTTTCTTTGCGCTCTTTCTTTTGGGGTGAATTCCTTCGTTTTGTCATTTTGAAAGGAGAAAAGTAATTAATGACGTAGAAAAATTGAAATAAAAAATTACATAAAAAATATTAAAATTAAAAATTAAACACACACACACACAAAATCGAATAGATGATGCTAGATCCTAGGTGTGTTTCAGTCTGGGTGTTGAAAGTGGTTTGACAGATTAGAGAAGAAAAGGGGGGAATAGAAAAAAAGGAAATTATTTGAGAATTTGAAAAAATGAATACACTGAAGTAGACTAAAATGCGATGATTTGGGTAATATAGAATTTGAAAAAATATACACAAAAGTAAAGAATATAGTAGAAAAAATTAAAGAAAAATATTTTTAATAAAAATTAGAAATAAATATGAACTTTTTTATTTTCTGTATTTAAGAGAAATGAAATGAAAAAGAAAAAAGATAAAAAAAGAAAATAAGGAAAAAATAAATTGTTTGAAAATTTGAAAAAGTGAATACACTGTAGTAGACTAAAATGAAATGATGGAAGTAAAATAAAATTTGAAAAAAATTAAATAAAAGCATAAAATACAGTAATAAAAATTAAATTAAAATATTTTCATAGAAATTCAAAGTAAAAATGAAGTTTTTCTCTTCTGCATTCAAGAAAAAGATAATAAATGAAAAAGAGAAAAAGGAAAAAGAAATAAAAAAAGGAAATGGTTTGAAAATTTGAAAAGGTAAATACACTGTAGAAGACTACAATAAAATGATGGAAGTAAAGTAGAATTTAAAAAAATTACACAAAAGTAAAAAATACAGTAATAAAAATTAAAGTAATATATTTTTAATAAAAATTAAAAATAGAAATGATTTTTTTCTTTCTGTATTCAAGAAAAAGAAAACAATTGTGAAAGAGATAAAGAAAAAAGAAAAAAAAGAAAGAACACTGAATAGATGAACCTGCTAACAGATTGAAGTAGGACTGAAATTGCTTTGTTTTCCCCTAGAAGTCAGTCTATGTAGTTCTTTATAGTCTATAAATTAAGCTGTGGGTGAGATTTGTGTTCTTGAATAGCGAGGTTGGCCCATTTGAGTAAGGCTCAGTGTAACAGCTCCACTCTCCACCAGATGGCGCTGCTAGCCTACTGGGGTCGATTGTTACCGGGCTTGTAGGTGCGTATGCGCATGCGCGGGAGTGGTGACAATGTCGCCACCCAGCTACCCAGTCTGTTCTCCCATATCAGCAATCACACACCCTTCCTCTGTCTTCAGCTCTTGTCCACTCCCTGCTTTTTTACTCTCCATGACCAGGCCCCAGGCAGTACCTCTCACCCAAGTTTTCTCTCAGATGCAGCTGTTTTCCCCCGCCCCTTACTTCTGAAGGACTGCTGGTTTGACCTGTTCTGCTCCTCTGTGGGAGGGTCTCACTGAGCAATGGCCAAATGAGCAATGGCTGAATATCGGCTGCACCCAGGAACACTTGTTGGACCCTGCTGCTGCTGGAGTCCTGAGACTGCAGCTCGGTGCCAGCCTGCCCCAGAAAAAGTTTGCGAGACAGTGTAGCAGCAGCATTTCAGGGATTATGGAAAATCACAACACACATCTGGCACCAGGCTTCACCCTTAATGTCCTTGCCCCAGCACCAGCGAATGTGGCCACCTTCTGGGGTCTGCTGGGACCAGGTGGCTTCAACAGTCTCTACCAAATATCCTTCCACCAGTGGAAATGCTGTGTGGCCGGAGAACCGCCCTTCCTACCAGAGCACCGCCAGGTATTGAGCTGCAGAGTTGCAGCTTTTGCACTCCCCTTGTTTACAGTCTTAATGGAATTTAAACCCTCTCCTTTCTCCTTTCTCCCTTTTTAGTTTAGTCCCTGTGGCTGTTTCCAATTTTCCACTTTCCATCCAGCTGCTTTTGGGGAAGGGTGTTTTTCCCATATTCTCCCCCCTCCCCAGTCTGAGTCCTCTCTCTCTGCCCACAAAAGTGGTTCTCTGCCTTTTGCGGCTTCTTACTCCCCAAGTTCAGCTCTCCACACCATGTACCTGCTGAATTCTGTAGTTCATGTTGTGCAGATTGTTGTGCTAATCCTCCAATCAGTTTTCTAGGTGTGTAGGATGGTTTAGTGTTCGTCTGGCTGTATTTCATGGACACGAGACACACAAAATGCTTCCATGCTCTTCTGCCATCTTGCCTCCTCTCACATCTCTGTAACTCTTAATTAAAAAAACAAATCTTTGGTCTACTGAGAATGAATCTAAATACTAGGTGTTATAGTGTGCATAGCTGAGGTTAACTATCAGGGTAATAAGGGACTCACTGGAGGAGGGTTTGGGCACCTTTTGGGCAATGTTTTTTTCATCTAATTTCTGGTACTCAGGTTTCAACCACATCCTCAATTGCTCCCCATTAGCAGGCAATAACATGGAAGAACATTTATTGCCCAATTAACCATGTAATTTGGTCAATATGCATGTTATTGATTTCCTGGTTTTCCCTTAAGTCCTGATAAGTGGCCAGTGAAACTGTCAACCTTCCTTTTCTGGAAAACCACATCTCTGTCAATATCTTAGTCTTATCACAAAATTGTCAAGAACTGTGAAGGGTCTGAGATTTTATCCAACTTACAAGATAACATGTTTGCCCCCTGTATTTTCATTGATAATTTTAGAAAACATGTGATTCATGTGTCAGAGACCAAGGACAATTTATTGTTCACACCAGTAGCAGTAGCCAAATTATTCGCAACTTTGTGCCAGTACATGAGCCTCAACTACCACAATATGATGTGACAAAAGAAGTGACAGCTACACATGCCATGTATTGTGTTATAGAGGAGGAGCCCTGAACTTGGGGAATCCAGGTCTTCTATAATGAATATAAAGCATGACTGACTTTTCTTTGGTCTGGATAGAGATGAAGCTTTTCACTATCTGAACATTTTTGAAAAAAAGTAGTCCATAATTAAGGGCAGTTAATACTTTGCTTATAAAGTATGAAGAAATGTAAAAGATGTGTTGAGAATTGTTTTTCAACAGTAATGTGTTCTTTTACTCTGTCTGCTCTTCTCACTGGTTTTAAGCAATTTTATTGTGATGTACCTTGTAGTAACTTTCTTCATAACCCTTGTGCTTAGATTTTTTGAGTTCCTTGATCTTTGTGTTTATAGTTTTCACACAATTTGAAAAAAAAATTATTCAATTCCTTTTGCTGTCTCCTTCTCTTTTCTCATTTGGAAAGTCAAAATATATATATATATATATATATATATATATATATATATATATATATATTTGTTCTTTTGAAGTTGCCTCAAAACTCAATGATACCTTTTTATGCATATGTTTTAGTTGTTTTTTTATCTCTTTGCCTATATTACATCTTCAAATTCAATAATTCTTTCTTCTATAATGTCAAATCCAATGTTAATCCTAACTTGTGTAATTTTTTTATCACCTACATTGAGCTTTTCATCACTATGAGTTTCATTTAATTTTTTTTATATGTTCCATGTCTCTGTAACATTATCAATCTTCCCTCTGGCTTGTTGCATACATAGTATACAGCTTTAATAACTTTTAAAATATACTTTCTGCTAATTCTAACATCTATGTTAGTTTGGGATAGGTTTTTATGTTTTTTTTTTTTATTTTTTATTTTATTAAGACTTTATTTTTAAGAACGTTTAGAAGTTCACAGCAAAATTGAGAACGCATAGAGATTTTCCATATGCACCCTCTTCTCATACATTTATGGTTTCCCATATTATTAACATCAACTACCAAAGTGGTACCTTTGTTATAATTAGTCAACCTACATTGACACATCATAATCACCCACAGTACATACTGTACATTATTATTCTTGGTGTTATCCATTCTGTGGGTGTGGCACATATGTATAATGGCATTTATTATACATATAATAAATACATATATTATACATATAATTCCATCATTATGGAATTATACAGAGCATTTCATTACCCTGAAAATCCTCTGTGTTCTGCCTGTTCATCCAACCCCAGCCCCCAACCCCTGTCAACCACTGATTTTTTATTGTTTCCATAGTTTTGTCTTATCCAGAATGTTATATCATTGGAATCATCAGCATGTAGCCTTCTCAGATTGACTTCTTTCATTTAGCAATATGCATTTAAGATTCCTCCATGTCTTTTCAAGGCTTGACAATTCATTTATTTTTAGCATTGAATAATATTTCATTGTCTGCATGCACCGTAGTATATTTATAGTTTCACCTACTGAAGGACATCTTGGTTGCTTCAAGTTTGGGCAATTATGCATAAAGCTGCTGTAGACATTGATATGCAGGCTTTTGTGTGAACACAACTTTTCAACTCATTTTGTAACTAGAAAGGAGAGGATTATTTGATCATATGGCAAGAGCATGTTTAGTTTTGTAAGAAACTACCAAACTACCTTCCAAAGTGGTTGTACCATTTTGCATTCCTACCAGCAGTGGATGAGTGTTTGTTACCCCACATCCTCACCAACATTTGGGGTTATCAAAGTTCTAGATTTTGACCATTGCAGTAAGTATGTTGTAGTATCTCATTGTTTTTCTGATCTGCATTTCCCTGATGACATAAGATGTAGTGCATCTATTTATGTGTTTATTTTCTATGTATAAAGCTTATTTTGTGAGGTGTCTCTTAGGATCTTTATCCCATTCTTTTATTAGGTTGTTTATTTTCTTAGAGTTTCACGAGTTCTTTATGTGTTTGGATTAACAACAGTCTTTTATCAGATGTGTTTCTTGCAAATATTTTCTCCCAGTCTGTGGCATCTTCTCATTCTCTTGACCTTGTTTTTCTCAGAGCAGTAGTTTTTAATTTTAATTAAGTCCAGCTTATCAATTATTTCTTTTATAGATTATGTTTTTGGTGCCTAAAAGTTATAACTGCCTTGGTCTTCACAGACTTCTAGTTTCATCACCTCAACTAAAGGAGACTGATAGACTTTGCCTGGATTTTTTTTCCCTGTACTGTGGCCTGGAACCTTTCCCCAGGGAGTTAGCTAGGGAAGTAATTTGTTTTCCATATCACAGATATCATTAAGTTTCATTTGTTTGTGTCCAATATCTTGAACATTATTGTTTCATATTCATATTGTTTCATATATTTTACTTGTTTTGTTGTTTCCAGTGGAAGGGCAGACCTGGCCTCTATTTTTTAATATGATCATCAGTGAAATCAGTTACTTTGTTCTAGAATGTGAGTAAGATGCTTCTCTTCGTATTAACTCGTATTTGGGTTCTATTAGCATTAAATTGCAATTTCTTGTCTAGTGCCAAATCTTCTTCTGAATCTAATTTTCTTAATATATATATAAATATACATAAGAGATTAGAACTCTGACATCTTAAAAAAGAGGCTCTTGAGAGCACCTACTCCACTCCACATATTTGGAAAACTGAGGCTGGAATAATTAAAAATGGTAGCCTATCACTCCCTAATTGATGGTAGAATGAAACTAGAACTTAGATCTTACTATTATAGGTATACTGTATTTGATAACTTACATCCTATAAGAAATATTTTAGAAGTAGCCTTGGTTCCTCTAACTGTATGGAAACTTGCCATTCCGGGGTGCCTGGGTGGCGCAGTCGGTTAAGCGTCCGACTTCAGCCAGGTCACGATCTCGCGGTCCGTGAGTTCGAGCCCGCGTCGGGCTCTGGGCTGATGGCTCAGAGCCTGGAGCCTGTTTCCGATTCTGTGTCTCCCTCTCTCTCTGCCCCTCCCCCGTTCATGCTCTGTCTCTCTCTGTCCCAAAAATAAATAAACGTTGAAAAAAAAATTAAAAAAAAAAAAAAGAAACTTGCCATTCTGTCAACTGCTTGAGACCTCAGCAGATTGACTAATATACGTTTGTAGAACACAAAAGAACAAATAAATCAGAGTTCAGATGTTATTACCTACCAGTCAGTGCTATTGTGGGATTTAACTGTGGTCTGTAAAGTGATTTGTCATTGACAGATGAAAATCAATTGAGAAAGTTAGCATTACAGTGATTACAAGGGAACTTCATAAATATAGCCATATGCTTAAAATATAAATTCCAATTTTAGCCATTTAAAAACATACAATTAATGTCTCACTGGTATATTGTGCCAGCACATGAACTCTCATTTAAGTATTTTAAATAATTGAGCATTAAATAACAATAAAAGGAAAATAGCAGTTTCATGGTGATGCCGCTGCCAACAAGGTCTTAACTCAGGATTTTTCTCCCTATCAAAGCATGCCTTTCTTCCTCTTCTCAGCATTTGCCAGTAAAATGTTCTTATAAATCATGTAAGTCCCACAGTCCATAATCCTAAATTACTCTCACACAGATTCTTCTAGTCCTAGGGAAAGCTAACATTATTAACTTCTGCTGGCATCTGTTAAAGTGTTCTGGCTTCCCAGACCCTGTAAGATTTGCCATTCATTTGTAGATCATAACTTTTTTACAATGCAAAACTTGGCTGTCTCTGCATTCCTCTTTGACATTGGGATATTTGTTGCAATAGTGGGAAAATATGTTAGAGGAAGAGAGATAATGAAGTCGTCTATTAAGTCAGGTGATAAACTGTAAGTCATTGAACCGTTCTTTTGTTTCAAGAACAACAGGTTCAGAATCCCTATAAATTTGTGGCAACTCAGTAAGATGTTATATGGAGTTGTCTTGCAACCTTTGGGCTTCCAGCACACATAATATGGGGTCCTTTGCAGAAATAAAGGGTAAGAAGGCGGGAAAGTATTGTTGGCTCTTTTAAAAGAAAAAAATGTATTTTGTTCATGGCATGATGCATAAAATCTTACAATACAGAGGTTTAAAAATTGTGAAATTTGCAATCATAATTATATAACCTTATTAGGTCCAAAACTATGTTTGTAAGCTAACTAACATCTTTTGCTTCTGGACTTTATTCATTTGTTCTCCTGTGATCTTCAATAATATTCCTTCCCTGGAAAATTAATCTTAAAAAATACAAAGTTCTTAACCCAGTATAGTAACTGGGCTCTTCATAAATTATTTCATTCATCACCCAGGGCCATGTTCTCACCTCTTTGTCTTTACTTCTCTTTAGTTTTTTTTTTTTTTTCATTTCTATTTGCACTTATTTCTCTCTTACAAATGGTGTAGAGTGATATCTCACTCTCATAATTTTCTGGAAGATGAGAAAAAGGAAAAAAATAATAATAAAGTTCATATCAATTAAGAAAATAAAGCATTGCTTTTCATATTTTAATTATAACAACTATATAGCAGTTTCTAAGCACTGAGTAAAATGTCCCTTGTAGCAGCCCAAAGAGCTGATAAAATATGAAACTGTCTTAATAGAAGTACATTGTCTTGAAAAATGGGAAGTCCTATGTTCTGTGTGAGTGTCTTGGAGCACTGTATTAAGTTCTAAAAGTAACACTTGGAAAAATTGACAAGTTGGAGTAAAGTCACAAGATAGTAACCAGATCATGATGGTGAAAACTAGGCCACATGAACAGTTTTGGAGTCAGTGGATGGGGGAGCATGGGCACAATATAATAGTTATCTTTATGTGTCTGGGGCACTTTCATTAGAATTTTATTTATGATTTTTCATGTCAGAAATAGAAGAGGGGGTGCCTAGGTGACACTGTTGGTTAAGCATCTGACTTTGGCTCCGGTCATGATCTCATAGTTTGTGAGTTCAAACCCCACGTTGGGCTCTGTGCTGACAGCTCCAGCTTGGAAACTGCTTCGGATTCTGTGTCTCCCTCTCTCTCTGCTCCTCCTCTGCTTATGCTCTGTCTCTCTCTCTTGAAAATAAATAAGCATTAATACAATTTTTTTACTAAAAAAAAAAAAAAAAAAAGAAGTAGAAGAGAAGGTAAAAGTGACATGGAGGAAGAGACTGCTTAACAAAAAGGGAAAGTTTTCAAAGTGATCAGAACTACTGAAACTGGAAGCCAGTATTCCAACTGGAAGCCAGAGATGTGTCGAGAGTGTTATCATTAGGGTTCAAATTTCTACTTAAGAATTTTACTAGGTATTTCTTAGATTCCTCCAAATCTATGACTTTTATTTGCATGGATGATAGTTGATACCCAGATAGAGATTCATTTGACCCAGTAAAAGTTCCAGATTAATCAAAAATTATGTTTGGTAAGGAGAAATCAGTACAATATTGATTCCAAATTTGGGATTGGTTATGGCTATTTCCCACACCTCTCCAGTTCAAAACTTCTTTGAAGCTTGCCTTTAATAAAGAAATATGCTTTGTCCAAGATCATGTTGCCTCCTCACCTAAGCAGCCTATATCCAGTGCCTGATTGAATTGGGGGTACAAATACTTAACTTTTTTGTCTCAAATTATGGCAATTCTAAAATGACATTTCAGCTTTGGAGTTCCTTGTGAAGTGAACTCAAGTCATACTCTGACTATTCTGTAACCCACATTTACAATTTGCCAAACTTCCTTTTTTTTGTCTTCATCACAGAGGTATTGATCTTTAAAATACTTAATAGTAAAAGTCCAACCAGGCTCTTCTGCATCTCAAAGTTTGTTTCTGGAGAGATCTGAAAAGGAAGAGGCTAGAGTTAGATATTAGAGCTGTCCTGAGAATAAGGACCTTATCACTGGTGGAGGTGAATTTATAGTACAAGGTGGCCATGCAACTATAACATATGATGAGAACATCTGGGATTAATGCACTTAAAAATCTTGGTTCCCCCATGGGGTGCCGGGGTGACTCAGTCAGTGAAGCAACCAACTTCGGCTCAGGTCATGATCTCGTGGTTTGTGATTTCAAGCCCCGCGTTGGGCACTGTGCTGACAGCTCAGAGCCTGGAGCCTGCTTTAGATTCTGTGTCTCTTCCTCTCCCTGTCCCTCCCATGCTCATGCTCTGTCTCTCTTCCTCAATAATAAATAAATGTCAAAAAAATTTTTTTAATCTTGGTTCCCCCAAATCTGCTAAATATTCTAAGCCTGCTGCAATGAATCACTCTTTCTTCTTAAGGTCAGTGCTTCACCTTTCTCCAAGACCTTTGGCTGCTGCCCTCACAAGACAACTCTTGGCTTCTCAGAAACTTTCCCCACTTTCCTCCCTGACCAGTAAACCAACAAGTAGATTAAATCACTACAGAACAAGTCCAGAGATGTGCTGGGCTTTTTATGGGAGGAAAGGAGCAATATTGTGAAAGAACTGTAGGGCCTAGAAAATATGTGATAGCAGAATTCAGGAGGAAACATATAGAACTGGATTCTGTGGATGTTGGATGTTGGTTCTTCATCCAGCAGAATATCCCATTGGTCCACTATACTGGCGGCATCATACTAATAACACCAGATAAACAACAAATGTCAGATATGTTGGAGGCCATAGAAAGACTCATGAAATTCAGAGGGTAAGATATTAAGATGTTATTACATTAATAAAATTTTCAGGAATCCAGTGGTTTGTGGCACTCTAAAATATACCTTCCAAAGAAAAGGACAATTGATGCATCTCACACCTCCTACCACAAAGAAGGAGCTGTCATGATTGGTGGACCACACCTGGAGGACTGCTCTGGCTATTATTATACAGAGTGACATGAAAAGCTGCAAAGTTTGAGTAACAAATAGGAAAAGGCTCTGTAGCAGGTCAAGATCTCGAGATTTTGGTGTAAATGCCACTAATGTTTGGGCCATTTAATCTGCAAGACCCTGTGGTCTTAGGTCTATATGTAATAGGAAAAGATGCTCTGTAGGTTTTATGTAAATACCAATGGGAAAATTACAACACAGTGCTCTGGGGTTCTGGAGCAAAGCTATGCCATCTGCAGAGGAGAATTAAACATTTTCCAAATAGCAGTTCTGGTGTGATACTCTCCTGCTAGAGAGACATTATAAGATACCAAATGATATGTAGCTAGAAATGCCAATGAAAGCTGGATTCTGTCAACCACACCACTATTTGAGGGCTTACAGAAAAGGCAAGGGTAGAATCATGGAATCCAGTTAGGAAACTATTATTACAATTCAGAGATAGAACTGGTGATGTTAAGAAGCATAAGAGACTGTTGAGAACTGAGAGCAAACTGAGGGTTGATGGGGGGTGGGAGGGAGGAGAGGGTGGGTGATGGGTATTGAGGAGGGCACCTTTTGGGATGAGCGCTGGGTGTTGTATGGAAACCAATTTGACAATAAATTTCATATATAAATAAAAAAATAAATAAAATAAAAAATGCTAAAAAAAAAAAAGAAGTACTCAGATTCTAGATATATCGTGAAGACAGAGTTGACGACACACGTTGGTAGACTGGATGTGGAGTGTGATGGAAAACAAAGGAACTAGGAAAGACTAAAAGGTTTAGGGCCTGAGCAAAAGGGGAAAACAATGGATTGACCATGTACCGAAATGTCAAAAACTATAAAAGGATATTTAAGAAGGACCAGCACCAGGTGCGGTTGAAGCTATCCAAAGCTCAGTTTTGGACATTTTAAATTTGAGATCATCTTAGCCATCCAAGTAGGAATGTGATATAGTCAGTTGATATACAAGTTTACATTTCAGAAGAGAGGTCCAAGCCAGAAAAATACATTTGGGAATCATTACCATATAGTTGATATTTAAAGCCATAAGTCTATATGAAATCCTTAGAGGAGGATGTGTAGGTAGAAGAAACGGTCAATGACTGAATGCTGGAACACTCTCCTATTTAGAGGTCAGGGAGATGAGCAGGGGCCAGCAATAGAGCCATGATAGCATAGCCAGAGATGAGAGGAAGACAACCAGTCAAATGTTTTATACTGGAAGCAAAGTAAGGAAAGCATTTCAAGGAGAAAGTGATGAACACTATGTCAGAGGCAGCTACTGATTAAGATGACCTTATTGCATTGTTGTTTCTTCAAATATGCTTCACTTTGGCATTTTCTGCTTCCACTCTTTCTTAATAGGTCCCATTTTTCCTTCTTACCATCAGTCTATGTGTCTTTGCTGATTTCTCTTTCCTTATAGTGAGAGCTCTTCAAATATGGTAGTGGGTACTTGGCAACCCACATCTTATGAGGCAGAAAAGGTATCTTTCTAGTTTATAAACACAATCATAAGTCCTGACACAATTTGGACTCTGACCTTGTATGTTCTCCAAAGAGTTCACAGTTCTTTTTAGACATTACCTCATTAATCCCAAGATAAACTATAAGTACAGAAACTATGACATTAAAATTTATTTGGAAATACATGTGAAGAATTAATTGCCTAAAATAGGTCATCATGTAGGACATTTAAGCTACACAAAATATTTATCTGTAGATACGTCTTATTTTGCTCATAAGCTTTTATACATAAACATTCATGGAAATCATATAGAACGGATCATTGAATTATTAATCCAGACAATTCAGCAAGAAAAATAGCCAATATTTTGTGCCTGACTTAAATAGGCACAACATCATATCATTGACATGATCATCGTCTTCAAAACCATCATCATCATCGTCACCATCACCCATGACAGGCCTTCGTCAATGAGTGTCAGCATTGTGCTAAGCACTTTATTACTGTAATTATCACAGACCCTCAATGAAATAGGTACTAGAATTACCTGTCTTTTTTTTTTTCTTTAATTTTTTTTTCAACATTTATTTATTTTTGGGACAGAGAGAGACAGAGCATGAACGGGGGAGGGGCAGAGAGAGAGGGAGACACAGAATCCGAAACAGGCTCCAGGCTCTGAGCTGTCAGCCCAGAGCCGGACGCGGGGCTCGAACTCACGGACCGCGAGATCGTGACCTGGCTGAAGTCGGACGCTTAACCGACTGCGCCACCCATGCGCCCCTAGAATTACCTGTCTTAAAGTGAGGAGTTCTAGGCCCAGAAAATTTAAGTTGCCCAAAGGTCACACAGATAAGAGTGACGGGCATGAAATGTGTGTCTGTAAAACCTAATAATGATGATACTTAAATTTTGGTTTTAAAGGAGGAACTAAGATTATTGCCAACAGTATCATGAAAGCTGAAATAAAAAATCCAGAGGACAGTTTAAGCATAATAGGAAACAGAACCAAACAAAAAAAAAATTAAAAGTTGGTTCTTCGGAAAAACTAATGAAATTGATAAATGTCTAGCAAGACTAAGCAAGGTAATAAAATAGACAAATTATATATTTTTTATCTTTATCTATCTATAATTTATCATCTATCTATCTATGTATCTATCCATCTAAGCAAATATAAACTTAAAAAGGAAAATTGTCCCACAGCAAGAAGAGAAAATTACAGAACAATCTCATTTGTTAAAATAGATGCAAAAATTCTAACAAAATAAAGATAAAATTAGTAAAATAAATGATTAAATATTCACATGTGAACTAGTGACTCTGATTCATGGTGCTTAAGTCATTTTACCCTGTTTCTGTATTACTCAAAACATTCCTTTGGTCAGCTTCTTGCTACTAAATACCATTTTGCCATGGTTTTGTTTGGTTTGTTATTTTTTTTTTTTTTTTTTTGTTCTTCAAAGCAGTTCTTCAAAGCAATTCGCTAACAGTATTTCTATAGGCAATGGCAAACCACAGAATGATGCTGAGAAAGTGAGTAACTTGACCACATTTGAGCTTTACCAGGATTATTTTGTTGTTGGAATGTAGAATACATTACACTGGAAGAAAACATACTGGAACCAAATAGGATGCTCTATCAAGGCAAAGGTAATGCATACATGGACGCCTGTACTGTATGCGACTAAGCTGAAATAAGGTTCATGCTGTAGATTGAACTATTTAGTTAAAATTAAGGCTTTCCAGCATACTGCAGGTATTTCTAACAGACATGTGAAAATAAACTCAATGCCTCAAATTAGAGAAACTGAATAAGTAAATAACATTGAATCACTTGTTTTTCTAAAACAATGTAAATTGTGCTTAAAATTATTAGATATAATTACCAGGTGAGTACAGTTAGATACACAAGTACAAAATAAATATTGAATGTTCTGCTATATGGTAAAATGACTAGTTATACAATGTGTGGAAAGATACAGTAAAAAATTTTACATCTATATAAATATAAAACAGATATAATAAAATATTAAAATTAATAAAAATATAGTTTTTAACACAATTTTAATGAAAGTACAAATCCTTATATAAATAAAAGCAAACTCTCTTACTAACTAAAGAACATAAAGTGATTTTAATGAGCAGAAACAATTGAAGTATTTTTGATAGAAATTTTCTTTAAGAATGAATGTTTGTTTTGGTAGCAGCATAAACAAATGAGCTGTTGTGTATAAAAGTCTATTTCACTTAAAAAATTAATCTCATATTTATGGTTCTAAAGAACAAAAATCAAATATTCCCCTTATTAAAAGTTATCTGTGTGTATTTTTCAGTTAATATCTATATTATGCATTTATTATTTTTAAAACATTAGATTCATTTGTTTTGATGACTTCCATGGTCATTAATACTTTAACTAACTGATAGAATTGAAGTTGACTAAAGTCTTGTATGCTGCATGGAACAGGATGGTTAGAAACATGGGCTTTGGAGTCAGATACGCCTGTCGTCAAACCCTTATAGTCCCATTAATGAGCTGAATGGCCATGAGTAATGCTGTGGCTTGAAATGTGTCCTCTAAAAAGGTATGTTGGTGTTCTAACCTCTGACATCCCCGAATGTGACCTTATTTGGAAATCAGGTCTTTGCAAATGTAATTAAGTTAAGACCAGGTCATTAGGGTGGTCCCCAATCCGGTATGACTGCGGTCCTTCTAAAAAAAGACACAGACAGACATACAAAAAAAGAATATCGTGTGATGGCAGAGACAAGGATAGGAGTGATGCCCTTACAAGCCACAAAATACCAAGGTCAGCCAGCAACACCAAAAGCTAAGAGGAAGGCATGAAGCAGATTCTCCCCTAAAGCTTTCAGAAGCAGCATGGGCCTACAGACACCTTGATTTATTGTGAGAGAATATATTCACTACTTAAAGTAACCCAGCTCATGGTAATTGTCAAACAGCCTGAGGAAATTAATACACGTAAATGCGTTTTTTTTTTAAGTTTATGTATTGATTTTTGAGAGAGAGAGAGAGAGAGACAGAGGGGGAGAGAGAGAGAGAGAGAGAGAGAGAGAGAGAGAGAGAGAGAGA
>NW_024412403.1:57967984-57990026 GCF_014898765.1 Herpailurus yagouaroundi
TCCTTCAGATAGATATAATAATTGTCTTTAATGACTTAATTTCTTTGTGGTCTGAGGTTCCTCATCTGTAAAATAGGAATAATAATAGCGTCCACATCATAATGTTGCAAGGATTAAATGAGAGTTACATTGTAAAGCACAAACTCCTGTACCTGAAACATAGGAAATGGTTCATAAGTGTTTGCCATTTGATTATTATATCTGATAATTCTTGTAGTGTGCTGAACACAGTGCTTACAATGTGGTAAGCACTTGTTAAATATTATGTATTATTCTCTATAAATATGATATATAAAATACAAGGTTACAAGGTGCCTCAAACATAGCAGGCCTTCAATAAATTTGTGCCAATATAATGAATTTACTTTTTAACTAAAGTAATTAATTTATTTTTATTATTTAATTTTTGAAGATGTAAATTAATCTTTAATAAGCTAAAATAATTGTTTCAAATGGACTAGTTTATGCCTTGATGAACTCTAAGGTCTGTGTGAAGTCTGAATTTAGAATGATCAACAAATACTCCTAAAAGAATAGATATACTATTTGGAAAACAAAAAACAAAAACTAAGAGTATACCAAAAGACATCAATTCCATAATTTAAATAACTATTGTGATTATGAAAAAGATTGCCCTACTTATAGAAAACATGCATTGAAGTATTTATGGGGAAAGGGATCATATTATGCAACTACTTTGAACTAACTCAGTAAAATATTCTCTATCCCCCTACTACATTTAAATAGAGATGGATAAGAAAGTGGGTAAAATATTAATAATATAGGAAGTCTAGAGAAAGTCTACATGAAAGAAGAATTTTTACTATTTTTGTAATTATGCTGTTAGGCTAAAATTATTCCCAAATAAAAATTTAGAAAACTAGATAGAATAAAACACATAGAAATTTAATATAAATTTCAAACTAACTGACTAGTCATTTAGCTCATCAAGTTATTTTTGATGAATGACTTAAAGCATGATTCAAATAGAATCTAGCTTGAATATTTTGAGAATAAATGGGAAACAGGAAGTACAGATACTTTGCAAATACCTACACTTAAACACAATTAGTTCAGAAAGTGATGAGCATTTCTTCACATTTTTCCTTTCATTGCAAACAATGGAACACATATAAATACAAAGGAAGTAATAGGTTTTTAAAAATTAATTGTTATGACCATTATTTCATTTCACCCACACAAAATCACCTGACTTGTTACCTCTCATAGTTCTATGGAGAGGTGAACATGGGAATGTATACCGGCAAATATTACTATATTATTTTAAGGAACCACAACACTGAAGAATATTGCTTTGAGTCTTTTGTTTCCATCAACAGAGTTGCCTGATGGGTTATTTTATAACCTTTTATAAGGAAAATTTTTCCACTTGTCTTACAAATACAGTGTGGACCATCAGATGCTATTTTTGTTTAATAATTTTCTACCCTTAAAGAGCTTTTCATTGTGTATAGCAAGTATCAAATTGGTAAACTGCCAAATTGACTCTAATTTAAGCTTTGATATTACCAATGAATCTCTTAGTAAGTATCATAAATCATCCTGTGGAAATATCAATGCATCCCAAAGCCAGACCAAAACAATTTCAGATCCAAAGGATCACAATGCCATATCAAACAAAAAGTTTAATCAGTCAGTAGATCAGAGCAAGCTTCAGTTATCTTCAGATAGACTCAACTACATTTTTAAAAATAAGTACATTAGCCTTCATTCATCTGCAGGGTAAATTTTCCATCATTAGTACACATATGTTCCCATTTATTAAGAAATATGATTGTGACCAATACATGTGTCTTTTATACAGTGTCACTCATGTAAACACTCATTGTAAACTGAGATCAAAACTTCCAATTTATGTTATAAGGAAGGAGGGAGCCTCTGCAGTGACAGTGTAGTTAACTGGTGGTGAAACTATTCAGGAAGCTAGGATCTTTTTCCCTAAGCAACAGTGAAACACCTTCATTCAAGTAAATTAGTACTCCTTGTTTTTAGGTTTTTTAATTTATTTTGAGACAGACAGAGACAGCATGAGCAGGGGGAGGGACAGAGAGTGAGGGAGACAGAGAATCCCAAGCAGGCTCCACACTGCCATCTGTGGAGCCCAACATGAGGCTCAAGCCCACGAACAGTGAGATCACGACCTGAGCTGAAACCAAGAGTTGGACGTTTAACTGACTGAGCCACCCAGGCCTCCCAAGTAAATTAATACTCTTATCTCAACTGATTTGTTTGGCTAGAAGCATAAGAGGAGGAATTGTAAAATAAATTTAAAAGTTAGCGACTGTATTATTATTTATTTCTGAATGATTTGCCACCCCAGAACTTAGTGGTTTAAAATAGCCGTTTATTTGTTCATAGTACTGGGGATTGGCAACGCAGGCAGGGCTTAGCTGGCATGGTTCATCTCTGCTTCTTATGGCATCAGCTGGACTCATTCATGCTGTTGTGGTCAGCTGGAAGCTCAGCTGGTTGGCCCTGGAGGGCTTCAGTTACATTCTTGGCAACTGGCTGGGGCTGCCAGCCAGGGCATCTCAGTTTTCTCCATATGGCAGGCTATCCCAGGCTTTCATGTATAGTATCTGGTTTCTAAGAGGGAAGAACACAGGCTGGACATCCTCTTGAGTTCCGGACTTGGAAGTCATACCATGTTACTCTACCACTCTGTAGTCAAAGCAAGTCACAAAGCCAGTGCCTAACAAAGAGAGTGGAAATAGACTCCATCTCTTTATGAGAGGAATTGCCAACGTCCTATTGAAATAAAAGGCATTTAATAGAGATGAGAGAAATTGTTGCAGCCATCTTTGCAAACAGTCTATCATATTTGCATGTAAGTACTAGAATTTCTCCTTCCTGAAAAAAATGGCCCTAATACTGATGGTGCAAGATTTTCAACAAACGATTCCCTCTCCTTCACACTGTTATTGTTTCTAACAGATTCATTTTAAATGCTTTCAAACAATTGTGTTTTTTTTTTTCAACGTTTATTTATTTTTGGTACAGAGAGAGACAGAGCATGAACGGGGGAGGGGCAGAGAGAGAGGGAGACACAGAATCGGAAACAGGCTCCAGGCTCTTAGCCATCAGCCCAGAGCCCGACGCGGGGCTCGAACTCACGGACCGTGAGATCTTGACCTGGCTGAAGTCGGACGCTTAACCGACTGCGCCACCCAGTCGCCCCCAATTGTTTTGAATCCAGACTACTTGCTTCATATGCCTTTCAAAAAAGTGTATAGTAATTCACTTCTAGCTCCGAATAGCCCACTGTTTGTCTTCTCACAAAGAGTAAATGCTGGTGTGTATGGATGTTTGTACAGCATCTGCACTCTGTCACTTGTAAAAATCCTAATATTTATCCCTTCTTTCCCTGAATTTTTGAAATCCTATTTTTCTTTTTAAATTCATCTCTCCTATTTCACATTGCCTGGATAGTTTACGTGTATCCCATTATGACAAGTGTATTTTATAAAATAAGTCCCAATAGAGGAACATCCTTTCAGTGGTCTTTTTGACACACAAACTGAAATCAGAGTGGAGGGCTCCTTGGGAACAACGGGATGGGGAGTGACCTTTCTCTTCTTATTTCATTTATTTTATGAGTGGTCTCATTGATGTATACCAGGAGTAGGAATGTGAAACAAATTAAATAACATTTAGCCAGAAGAATTCAAGCTGAGATCTAAAAACTTTATCAAACAGACTTCATAACTGAGATCTTAGGAGAGAAACTCTGGAGCTAGAATAGCAATCTCCCCCAAACTCGGGCACAGGGCAGATTTTCTGTGAGTCTTCATTTGTGAAGATCTGGATTCCAGGCTGCACTGTCACTTATAACCACAGGCATGAAGCACGTCCTGCTGGAGAACGGCTACAAAGCGGATGGCACAAATGTGTGGTTTCAGGAAATATAGCAGCTTTCAGAGATCGGTCATTGCTTTCTTTCTTCTTACTTCTATCCTGCAAACCTACAAACACTGCAGGTTCGTCCATCTGCTACGGTAGTAATATTATTTAGGGTATTAGTTCAGCTGATTTAATAGTGATTTATACCAAGACAGAAAGTGTATTTCATCCTCAGAGAAACGTCTGAGGTGGAGGGCAGTTCTGTTCTGTGATCTGGCCCTGAGATGTGGAAAACTTCCCTCTCCTCATTCCACCAAAATTTTGACTGCTCTGAGCTGACTCCCCATAACTTAGTTCAGCCCTGGGGAACCGGAAAGAGAAGGTGGAGGGCAAGTAGCTTCTTTTTAGGGACATAGCCCAGAAATTGCACATGTCACTTGGTGTGCATGTCATTTGCCAGAATTAAGTCAGATGATCACATCTAATCCCAAGGAAGGATGAGAAATATAGTCACTACCTGAATAGCCAACACTAAGCGATAGCTTGGCAGAGGAGTTTCTGTCACTGAAGAAAACAAGGAGACACATATATTCTGGAGGACAGTTAACCATCTCAGTCACATTATTAAAGCCAAGTTGCAAATGTAACAAGTAGTCACCTCCAGGAGACAGTTTACCATTATATATTTAAAACCTTACGGGGCGCCTGGGTGACGCAGTCGGTTAAGCGTCCGACTTCAGCCAGGTCACGATCTCGTGGTCCGTGAGTTCGAGCCCCGCGTCGGGCTCTGGGCTGATGGCTCAGAGCCTGGAGCCTGTTTCCGATTCTGTGTCTCCCTCTCTCTCTGCCCCTCCCCCGTTCATGCTCTGTCTCTCTCTGTACCAAAAATAAATAAACGTTGAAAAAAAATTAAAAAAAACCTTAAATATGTATGTACACCTCAACACAATAATTATACCGTTAGGAGTAGTACAAGAACAAAATCTGTGGATATGCCCAAAGATTTTACTATAATTATCATTGCAGAATTAATAATATGAAGGGAAAAAAAAAACTCTTGGACTCCAACAACAGGTGATGGATTAATACAGGTTAAGAGCAATGTTAAAATGTAGGTTTGCCCAGTGGAGTAGTTATATTGAGAATATTGGATCAGCTGATTCCACAAAGACTCAAATAACATGGACTGCATGGGAAAAAATTTACAGTGTATTTATTATTAAGTGAAAATAATGTGGGTATAACATAAATATGGTTTTATTTAATATCATCTTATCATTAATATATAATCTTACATTCTTTTTTTTAGTTTTTATTTAAATTCCAATTAATTAACAGACCGTGTAATACTAATTTCAAGTGTACAATTTAGTGATTCAACACACACAATACCCAGTGCTCATCACAACAGGGGCATTTCTTAATCCCCATCACCCATTTAACACATCCCCCCCACCCACCTACCCTCTGGCAACCATCAATTTGTTCTCTGTAGTTAAGAGTCTGTTTCTTGGTTTGCCTCTTTTTTCCCCTATGATAACTTGTTTTGTTTCTTAAATTACACATATAAGTGAAACCATATGTTATTTTTCTCTGACTTATTTCACTTAGTACAATACTCTTTAGCTCCATCCATGTTGTTGCATATAGTAAGATTTCAGTTTTGATGGCTGAGTAATATTCTACCATATCTTCTTTATCCATTCATCAGTCGATGGACATTTAGGCTCTTCCCATAATTTGGCTCTTCTTTTTTAATTCTATAATTATCTTAATGTTATAAAGTAAAAATATCAAAAGGATATTAACGCAAAACACAGAATTCTAGTACCTTACCCATTTGACTTTTAAGCAAGCAGTCCTTTACCTTGGCTATACTTTGATTCAGTGCGGCATTAGTCACTAAGGGATCACCGCACTCCATTTTCCTCGGAACTTTTTTTGGTTGGATTGTGCCACTACAGGAGAAGGAATATGTTTTGGCTGCTGCAATGTCCTCAAAAGGAGCAGATTTCAGAATGCAACTGATCCACCTGGAAATCTGGAATCCACATAAATTGGTTCAGGGATGCTTACCCCTTTCTTGGGGGGTCTTATCCTTTAGTTTAGGCCTCCCTCAGGTATTAGCTACATTTTTTTAAAGGCAGCAAAGAGTTAAAATATGTATTGGCTTGAAATAGGGCAACAATAAACACATCACCTCACCCCCTAAATCTGATTTAAATGGGAAAATATCACAGAATCAGGGCTTCGTAAAACAGCCAGTTAAGAGAGTTGCCAGGAACGGATTTAAAAAAAAAATCTGCTTGTTAAAAAGATCTGGCCAGAATTGCAGTAGTGACTTTTCTGGCTGGGTTCTCTCAGTGTACACAATGGCAGAACCCTGTGATACCCATTTATATGACCATTGGGTTTCATTAAAGGGCTGGAGGTGTAATCTCCTAATAGATTTATTTCTTTACCAACTGCTTAATGATGATAACTTCATCATGTTAGCAAACTGGATTACATATGTTTTCCTTTCATTCACCAGGGCCTAACTGGTAAATAGGCTGTCAACATTTCTATTTCAACCATAGTGTTTCAAGGGAATATGATTTGACTGAAAATCAGCCGCATACATCCACTTACTCAAAATTATTTTTATGTTTTCAAATCAAATAGTTCTGTAGCAGTTTAACCTTTCTTAAGGAAAGGAGGACAAATTTGGCCCACGTCTGCATCCACCAGTAGGGTTATTTTTTCTTCCTCAAATATTCTTGGAAGCGCCAATTAGTATTTTAGATTTTCTATGAATTTGTAATGATTGAGAGTCTATTTTGCATGGCACCCAGTTGGCAGCTAAGACCCTCCAACTAGATATTCCTGCTGAGAGTGTAATAGTCAGGTCAGGCTCATACTTGAATGGCTCTCTCCCTTAGAATAAATTATAGTTGTACATTTTTAGGAAAATTTAGCTAAACGAAATCTTGCTTTACTTTTAAGTGTCCTAAAATAACTGTTCTAACATTCCCCCACCAAGATCACTTAGTATTGTCTTGTACATACTTTCGGATTAGCAGTTTGAGGAAGATCCAAAATGTCAACCAAAATGGAAGAACCAATGTCTGATAATTCTCAGCTTCTTTAGAAATACTATGAGCTTAGTGGGTGGAAAAACATATTGAGGGATAATAATGATTTTTAAAAAGTAAACAAAAGGATCTATTAAGTTTTTATTAAACTTTGACTTGGAGTTGTAGTTTTTTTTTTTTTTCTTTGATATATGTTGTTAAAATGAGCTTCTTTTTAATCTACACTTTTGATAGTAATTCTTTGGCAATTCAGCACATTTGTATGATGGATAAATTTCCCCCATGAAAATATTGAGCTACAATATGCAAGGTCATTTAAATTATAAATATAATTAAAAAGATGTTGATTTAACAGAATATAGAAGAAGAATTGTTTTGCCTTCTCAATAGATGGAGAAAATTCACTTGAGAAAACGTAAATTCTTGATTTTTAAAAAATATACCAAAGTCAGAAGGAAGAATACCTATTAAAAACCAACAGAGTTGAATCACAATGTGAAAGCACTTAATGCCACTGAACTGTACACTTGAAAATGGTTAAAATCATGGGGCGCCTGGGTGGCGCAGTCGGTTGGGCGTCCGACTTCAGCCAGGTCGCTATCTCGCGGTCCGTGAGTTCGAGCCCCGCGTCGGGCTCTGGGCTGATGGCTCAGAGCCTGGAGCCTGTTTCCGATTCTGTGTCTCCCTCTCTCTCTGCCCCTCGCCCGTTCATGCTCTGTCTCTCTCTGTCCCAAAAATAAATAAAACGTTGGAAGAAAAAAAAAATTAAAAAAAAAAAAAGAAAATGGTTAAAATCACAAATTTTACGTTATGTATATTTTAATACAATAGAAAAATATGCAAATTTTTAAAAGCATAGTGTGGGAGAATGCAAATAAGTATCTCGGTAACATATACTTAAATACTGAAAAACTATTTTGAATAGTTTGACAAAAATCCAAGCATTTCTTTTTTTCTTTAAAAAAATTTTTTTTCACATTTATTTATTTTTGAGAGACAGAGAGAGACAGAGCACAAGTGGGGGAGGGGCAGAGAGAGAGAGAAGGAGACACAGCATCTGAAGCAGGCTCCAGGCTCTGAGCTTTCAGCACAGAGCCCAACGTGGGGCTTGAACTCACAAACCGTGAGATCATGACCTGAGCCGAAGTCAGACTCTTAACTGACTGAGCCACCCAGGTGCCCCAAAACTCCAAGCATTTATACTATCATGTTTAATCACGACATCATGACCGCTCTTGGTTTCTAGACATGGTACCAAGAACTTCATATTATTTCATTTAATTTTTACAATTCTGTGAGATCAAAATTATTATTTGCATTTTATAGATGAAGTACCTGAGATTCAAGGAATTTAAATTATTTGCCCAATGCCACACAGCTAGATGGTCCATCTGAAAATAGCTTGACAAGGGAAATTCAGGTGTGTGGAGCTGAACTACACAAGAGTGAGTCCTGGCTTCGCCAGTTAATATTGACAGTTAATATTGACTGAGCTGTTGTGGTGAGTGAATTTGCCCATCTGAAAAGTGGGATAATAAGACCTACCCAGGAGGTTGTTAAGAAAGACAAAGCACTTGGAACTATACCTGGTAGATAGTAGGTACTTGTTAAATATTTGTGATGATTGCTGTTTGCCAGGCAGCAAACAAACAGAAAGCCAGAAAACATCTGACTCTGCAACTGATGTTTGTGGCACTTTTGCTCTAATGCCTCCTGTGGTTACACTCATTAAATTTCTCCAGACTGAAGACAAAAGGAAAAATCTTTAATAATTGAAACAAAATTTGGTCCCCCAAAAGATGAGTCTATAGCCCAATTCTTGGAACCAGTGAATATTACCTTAGTTGGAGACAAGGTCTTTGCAGATAAAATCAAGTTAAGGATTTGAGATAAAGAAATCATCACGGATTAGTCAATGGGTGCTAAATCCAATGATTTATAAGATATTATAAGGATAAGAGTATCCTTTAAAGAGCTACATAGGAGAGATTTGACAGAGAAAAGAGGAGGAAGCAATGAGGCCAGGAGGCAGAGATTAGAACAGTGCTGAGAAAAGGCACAGATTGCCTGGAACCACCAGGATCTGGAAGACGTAGGGAACAGAATCATCCCTCAAGCCTTTAGAGGAAGCACCGCCCTGACATGACTTCCAAACTGAGAATAACTTCTGTTGTTTTACCAAAACAGCAAAACAAAACAAAACAAAACAAAACAAAAACAAATTAAAAAACAAATAAAAAACACAATGGGAAGTATCAAATTTTGTGGTGAAAATTTAGAGGCATGATCATTAAGGCAAAGAAAAGACAAGAATGCCTGCATGCCTGCTGTCACTATTTGTACTCAAGTTTAGTACTGGAAGTCTTAACTAACCCAAGAAAGCCACAAAAATCAGGAAAGAGACATAAAACTGTCCTTGTTTGGAATCAATGAGGAAAAGATGTCACAATAATCACAGTTCATCATTCTTTCTAGTGAACTGGGGATCCATGGTGCCATTTCTTAAAACTGTTAACGCTAGAATACCTAGGAATCCTTGGAGACCACAAACTTTGTCTTAATTTTTCACTTCTTTCTGCTTCCCTTTCTCCTGCTCTACTCCATCTGTGTGCTCCCTGTCAGTCACCTCACTCTGACCGCTGTTCCCCTGACTGAAGAGAATTGTCAAGTTCTATGATGATCAGAATTGGCATTCTTCTGTTAGATTATTATATTTGATGGACATAGGAATGGTTGATTTAATTTACTATGTCATTGCAGGAAATACAAGTACATTAAATCAACACTTCACTCTGCTAAAAGTAATTTTTTTTTAAAATATGATATGTTTATGACCTCAAAATCAAAGGCATATTTATATCCCCATTTCAATCAAATTACAACATGACACATCTTTTCAGCAGATGAGGTGACCAAAAAACAAGTCTAAGTCAACAATTTGGAAAAAAATAAAATGAAAATTGAGCTTGGAGTAATAACTTGGAAACTGGATGTTTCCATACTCTTTCCTTAATGTCCTTACACTTTTCTTTAAATAGAGAGAAGGACTCAGTATGTATTTATATGTACATGATACTTTGGGATACTTTGGATATGTCCAAGTATGACCATATTGTCCAGGGGTTTGATAATTGGTAGAAATAATTGGTAACTGTGGTCTTGGACAATACATTACACTTAATATACATATAATATATGCCTTATATATATAATAATGTACATATAATATACGACTTACCTATTTAATATTCATTTATATATATACGATATATAACATTGTTTATTTATTTATATATATAATGTAATATTGTTAAGCCATAAAAAGAATAAAATCTTGCCATTTGCAATGACATGGATGGAGCTAGAGAGTATAATGCTAAGTGAAATAAGCCAATCAGAGAAAGATAAATACCATAGACTTCACTCATGTGAGGAATTTAAGAAACAAAACAAATAAGCAAAGGAAAAAGAAAAAAAGAGAAAGAGACAAACCAGGAAACAGACTCTTTTTTAAAAAATTTATTTTTTATTTTAGAGAGAGAGAGTGTGTGTTTGAGTGGGGGAGGGGCAAAAGGAGAGAGAGAATCCCAAGCAGGCTCCATGCTCAGCATAGAGCCCGAGGCAGGACACAATCCCATGACCCTGGGATCATGACCTGAAATGAAGTCAAGAGCTAGATGTTGAACTGACTGAGCCACACAGGCACCCATACAGACTCTTAACTATAGAGAAAAAAACAGATGGTTACCAGAGCAGAGGTGAGTGGGGGAATGGGTGAAATAGGTGATGGATTTTAAAGAGTACCCTTATCATGATGAGCATTGAGTAATGTATAGAATTGTTGAATCACTATATTGTATGCCTGAAACTAATATAACACTGTATGTTAACAGCCTATTGGAATTAAAATTAAAAACTTAACAAAAAAATAGTTAGTGGTCTGACACACTTAGAAATATCCCATTCAGACAATTTACTCTAATCATGTGATAGGCATTCAATGTGTTTTTGTTGATTGATTCTAAATTGGAGTCAACTTATTTCAAATTATCTCTCTGCCTGGAGAGCTTCATGTGAGATTCAATACTACAGATTTTTCAGTTTCCCTATTTAGTCACAGCATTGCCTGTGATTCCTATTATCTAATTAAGTACCCTTGATCCAGAACAAATGCACTCTTTGTTTTGAAGGCATGACCATGCTGCTTGCTGAGCTCTAGGAATAAAGCCTCTTAAAATTGCTGCCATTTTAGTTTGGAAGCTAATGACAACCAATGAAAAATAACCCATCAAGTATATGTCACCATCTTTGCAATCTGCCTGTACTTTCTTAAAGATCAAAACCTACAATTTTGTTGTAAACTTTACTTTCCCACCTTAATGTGGATTATTTCTGGCATTTGATTTTTTCCTTTATAAAAGCATTGATATATAACCATGATAGCCCAATTAATGTTGGTTTAATTGGATTATATGGATTGAGTTGAATTTTCTATATTAAGTGTGTCTCACATGTTATAACATAGATGAACATATGGAGAGAAGGCAGGAAATGGCTACATGCTTAGGGACCTAACAGGCACATGTAGAGTCATGGCATTGCACGTGTATGGTGGGAGAAGCCCTTGCCACAAAGAACCTGAGTTACTCGATAGTTTCTCTATATTTCATAAGCCTTCGCCAAGTGCATCTGGAAAATTGGCCATACTAGATGCCAAAATGCTGCAACCATTCTTACAACAAGGGAATGAAAGAAGTTTAATTATAAGAAAATGATGCAACTTCAACTCCATTTCTCTTGAATATTTTCAACAAGCCTGCCACCCTTAATTCTCTCAAAGATAATAAAAAGTAAGGTAGGAAAGTACCTGTACCTGGTCTAATAAGACCTCTTGTGCCACCTTATAAACTGGATTCTATGGCTTTATTTGCTCTAGGGTTAGATGCAAAGGCTTGACTTCCTACAAGTTGACCATTTTAGGGTCTTCTCATTGCTAGTGACTTTATTACTGAGCCCCTTGGAAAAAAAATCTTTATAAGATATTCTACATACATTTTTTGACCCTGAAAGAAAAATCTTCATCATTTCTTTTTAGCATCACCTCCAGTTTTTTTCTCCCCCACTTCCTCCAAAGTCTTCCTGCCAATATTAAAAAACAAACAGAAAGGCTGTCTATGATGTTTATTCTTAAGCATGGTTAGCATACCAAATATAGGGCATAAATACAGGGTATAAATATATCAACACACTGGACATAGAGAATCTCCAACTATCACTGTGAATTAGCAACAACAATAACAACAAAAACCCCTTATTAAGCCTTTATTCTGAGCTAGCCGTTGTTGACAGTGAGTTGAAACTTATATGGAACTTTAAATGGAATTTGGAACCTTAAAAATGTTATCCTCAAATTTGTGCTAATGTTTACTAAAAGATAATACTAGGAGTCAAAATTAATTTTTGACTACAACCAGTCAGCACAGTGTAGTAGCAAGAGGGTCTGAGCCACCTGCACTAAATAAAGGCTATGCCTTCTCATGCACAACTCTCGGAGTCTTGGTCTCCTCGCATGGAAACTGAAAAAGCTCACCCTACCTGGCAAGGTTGTTGTAAAGGTAAAAAAGACCATAGATGATATGTAATACATCTACCTAATATTACTAATTAAATTAATTTTAAAGTAAATAAAAATAAATACTCATGTATTATTAAATTGAGAAAATATAGGCAAGTCATTCACAGAATTTGCCATGCTTCCCACTGGGATTTCACATAAAGGACCCCCAAGGTCATCCTTCTGGAGAACATGTTACCCTCATACTGTTTCTCCTCACATACTCTTCCTCTTTACTCTCAGTGGATATTAGGACCATCACTGTCCATATTTTCTATTACCAGTACTTTTAGTTACCACCACAAACAGTTTACAACAGGGAGGCTTTAAGGATAACATAGAGAACATTCATTGTAGGCTTGTTATGTACCAGGGACCATTATCAGTGCCTACTGTTTATATAGCATAGATACATTTATAAGTATAGATATTTTTATAGCATAGATATATTTATAGACAAAGGTGTTTTAAGAATGACACTAAAAATTCTGTAATGGCCATAGACTCATGAAACATTATCTCAAAGTTATACTTGAAGAGATGGGAGATGAACTGATAGGGAGAGATGGAATAGTTCCCCATGCCCAAAGAACATAAGCTGGGCGACTTACAGATTTATTCACCAGATCTTACGTGTGCGTGCAGAGACAACTCCTATTTATGAATAGTGCCTTGCCTAGCATGTGCTATAAAGAACTCCATGAATATTTATAAATTAAAAAGATAAATAGAGACTGATCATTAGATTCTGAATGAAGGTTTATAGACTTGCACTACAATAGGATTTGTATGTATGCAGCAAGCAGAAATTAAAATTTTTCTGTAGGAATCCAAATGTTAGTGACACTAGAACCCACTCACACTGTCTGCCCTTCTGCTTGGACTTAGTCTGGGACAGGAATTGCACACAGTGGGTGTTGAATGGAAGTTCTCAGCTTTTGGGTAATTTTAGAAGGAATCAGAGAACAGCAAGGTGTAAAGTTAAAATGTTTTTATTCAGGTTTTCCTGAGGGCTTATAGAAAGGTCACATTCACTTGGAAGTAGTACAAGTTTCTGGAGACAATAGCTCATGTAACCATTAGGGAAAACCACATACAAAAAATATATATATACATTAAGGATAAGAAAGTCTTGCCCATGGCAGTCCTTTCAAAATCTAATGACAAATGTCAGAGTGCCTTTGGACCAGTAAAATGTGCCACATTTCAGAGTGCTAGGAAAGAGGGCTGCCATTGTAAAGTGAGTCCCAGAAGAAGGCTCTCAATCATTTACATACTTAGTGTGAGACTTTTCATCTGTAACATACACATTGGCTTCCCCAATCACTGGAGAGTGCAGATTTGCTACTGAATAACCAAAACACATTTTTATACGCCCCAAATCACTGAAACCCTCTACAAAGAAAGACATGAATACAGGGTAAAGTTATGAGCCTGTGTTCACAAAGTGAGCCCAAGTGGTTTTGACTGTCGAGAATTAAAAAGCATGACCATCTCATCCCTGCAAGCCATGAGGTTCTCGGTGCTTGTGATTCATCTAAATCAAGGGCAAAATGGGGCGCCTGGGTGGCACAGTCGGTTAAGCGTCCGACTTCAGCCAGGTCACGATCTCGCGGTCCGTGAGTTCGAGCCCCGCGTCGGGCTCTGGGCTGATGGCTCAGAGCCTGGAGCCTGTTTCCGATTCTGTGTTTCCCTCTCTCTCTGCCCCTCCCCCATTCATGCTCTGTCTCTCTCTGTCCCAAAAATAAATAAACGTTAAAAAAAAAAAAGGGCAAAATGGAAAAGGGACTGTTTTTCCAAAGAAGCATTGCTGCCATATCAGGAACAGCCCTACATGTAAATTCCCATAGTAGTTCTTGTTAAGGGATCACCCACGCTGCCTCATTAACTTAATTACATTAAAAAGTCACATCGAGGACGCAGATGGGGATTTTCTGTACCTCTTAAAAAGAGAGAAACTCCCACATCAGCTTTCTTCTTTGGCCTTGATCATTACTTGCCATGGAAGGGGACCCTCAGCTGGTGTAGACAGCCCTCTAAATGTAGGGAATCTCTGAAGAATCCAAAAGGCAATATTTGCCTCTACCCTTGTCCCTTGTCCGTAAAGCTTAGTCCCCTGGCTGTGGTTTCAGGCCCCAGAGACTCAACTTAAATTGGGCAGACTGTCTGATGGTGTTAAAACCTCTTCTGTCAAGATTTGTGAAGTTTAAAGATCACCTCCTAAAATGTGAAAATCTAAGAACCCCAGCAAAGACATATGAGTCTTTTGCCTATCCCTCAATCATGATTTTAAAAATCTAGAAGTAAGTGCCCCCAAAAGGCTCTAGTATTAGCAAGGTCCTTCCCAGTTCATGAGCGGATGTATGCAAACACACATACACATAGGAAGCAGTAGTTGGAGTGAAAGAAATAGTTTTTTTCTAAATACTATATGGCATTTAAAATTTTTTTTTAATCTTTATTTTTGACAGAAAGAGACAGAACGCGAGCAGGGGAGGAACAGAGAGAGAAGGAGACACAGAGCCCGACACGGGGCTTAAACCCAGTAGCTGCAAGATCATGACATGAGCCGAAGTCGGGTACTGACTGAGCCACCCGGGTGCCCCAATACTACATGGCATTTTATTTTATTTATTTATTTTTAATTTTTTTTCAACGTTTTTTATTTATTTTTGGGACAGAGAGAGAGACAGAGCATGAACGGGGGAGGGGCAGAGAGAGAGGGAGACACAGAATCAGAAACAGGCTCCAGGCTCTGAGCCATCAGCCCAGAGCCCGAGACGGGGCTCGAACCCACGGACCGCGAGATCGTGACCTGGCTGAAGTCGGACGCTTAACCGACTGCGCCACCCAGGCGCCCCCTACATGGCATTTTAAAGTGTTTACTCCGTTGGTAAACAAGCTAATTTTTTAAAAACTAAGCTTGTCATTTGCTTTAAAAACGGTTTTAAAAAAGGTACTCAATGCCATGAAAAGTAAAATTACTTAGCTGCAAGAAGTAGGAAGAACATGTAGACTGAATAAGTAATTTGGCTACTGCATATACTATATACACACACATACACATAAGCATGTTCATAAAATAAAAAAAAAAATACTCAGTATTACAGTCCTCATTCCTATGACTGGTAACATAGTCATAGGTTCTACTTATAACAACATTCTTACATTTATGCATTCCATATTGCTTTTGCCTTCAGCAAGCATCTCGGCTGCTTGTGGTTGTTTGTCTGGTGGGGTGACCAAGACCTTCATTCCTGGAATCTGGCTACAGGAGATCATGGGTTTTTGTTTTTGTTTTGTTTTGTGTTTTTTTTTTTTTTTTCAGGACATACAGAGAAACTTTCAGATCATTGATGTGGAAACTAAAATGAGAATATAAGAGTCTAAGATCATCATTTTCTTTATCCAGTGCCATTAGGAGTAAGCAAGCAATCTCAGGACACTTCTTAGTTTGCTAAAATTCTCTATAGTGTCAAACAGATGATCACCCAAAACTTTGCCCTACATAGGGATTTGATTAGAAGTATTCAATGGTAATATTTTTATATTCCTGTTGCCACATCATGGCATGGACTACCAGTGTACATTTTACTACTGTAAATACAATTATTAGTGCCTTTAGGTCTAAGTCTAATTACAGAACCAATTTCAGAAAACTCAGAACCATGTCAGAAAACTCATCCTTAAGATTCTCTTCCTCAGGAATCATTCATACTATCAAAACCTTTATCAGTCAGGTTCTACATAGAAGAAACAATCCAGTAGGAGATAGATAGATAGATAGATAGATAGATAGATAGATAGATAGATAGATAATAGATAGATAGATAGATAGATAGATAGATGATAGATCGATCATATTCCTCCCTCACTTTATTACAGAGAAGAGGGAACAATAAAACAGTACAAGGATAAGAGCTCCAAGATTTTGAAACTTTCCCACAGGTAAACAAGTAAAGTCTTTCAGAGAGGATCCAGCTAAATATTGGTAATTGAGTGAAAATTCTACAATATCACTAATCCTCAAGTACCAAAAGCAAACAAAATGAAGGTAATCAAACATTTTATTTGTTTTGTCAGTGTTTTGTATTTCTTCTATATACCAGGGAGGGTTTGATGAGTGGCCATAAATAGTCAAGATACGTACACATATTTCTATAGGAAAACTGGTAGGGGCACCTAGGTGGCTCAGTGGGTTAAGCGTCTGATTTCAGTTCAGGTCATCATCTCACAATTTGTAAACTTGAGCCCTGTATTGGGCTCTCTGCTGTCAGCATAGAGTCTGCTTGGGATCCTCTGTCGCCCTCTTTCTCTGCCCCTTCCTTCTCCCCACCCTCTCTCTTTCTCAAAAATAAATAAACATTTAAAAAGGGGAAAAAAAGAAAAACTGGAAGAAGAAAGTAAAATTTCTCCCAAGAATAAAAAATCTATAAGAAATTAAATATCAATAATACTCGCTTTTACTATTAATTAACATTTTTTGAGTATTATATTCTTGGCACTGTGCTAAGGACCATGTATTAAGATTATCTTATTTCTTCCCAAAAGCCACTTCAAGTGCTAGTTTTTTAAAGAGCACTCAGAGCTTGCTGAATTCAAAGGTTGAGTTTATTCCTCCATAAAAGTACTATGTTGAATTAGTTTAATGAGAACTTGCATTTAAACTATGTCTTGCTAGCTACATTTTTAAAATCTATAACCTATATTGAAAAACACACAACACAGTATATACAGTTATTTGGATAGAGTAATATTTTTTTAGCAATTTAAACCATTTAAACTTTAATGATCCTTCTTTAACCAGCTTATCTAATTTTACCAAACCCTTCTAACCTGTATTATTTTCTTCATTGTATTTATCTCCAGGCCTGGCTTTATAGGCCTGCAATCGATGCAGTCACATAGGACCCTATCATTAAAATGTTTTCTCACTTGGTTTATGTTTAGCTGTTGCTATCTTGAAATGCTTTTTAATATTTGAACAAGGGCCTTCCATTTTTATTTTTCACTGGGTACCACAAATTATGTATCTGATCCTGTCTCCATCTGATATTACCCTGTTTACTCTACAACATGTTTATATTTTGTCTTCCCTACTAGAATATAATCTATATGAGAATAAAGATTTTGCCTATCTTGTATTGCAAGTAAATAGTAAGTGCTGGAAAAAAAATGTTTCTTGAATTTTGTACCTGGCTTCACTTACTTACCCAAATAAAGTCATTTCTTGAGAATAAGAAGCCAAACCCAAGGAATCAATATGCATGTAGTGTTACTCATATTTAAAAGGAGTACCAAGGAGGACATAAACATTCTGTCTCAGGCTGACCTTCCATTTTCAAACTTATTAAGTAATGGTAAATGTCACAGTGTGTCTTGAGAGAAGAGTGCCAAATTTTCTCATTTAACATCAGTATTTGAATTACAATTTCTTGGTGACTAAATCCCACTTGGAAGTTTATGAACAAGTGGCTGTTATTCTGTTGACCTTTTCCCATCCTCTTTCAGATCCATCTCATCGCTTTATTCCCTATTTTAACAGATAAGAACAGGAAAGAGAAAAGAAAAATTGAGAAATTAAGCAACATAAAATAAATCATATGTTATTACTCAAAATTAAATTGTGGCTCTGATACTCTACAACAACCACCAGCACCATTTTACATTATTTATTGAATGTGTTTTTAGACCCTTAATCATTGAAAAAAAAAAGCTTTATATATTAGTAGTTTTAGAAGTTAAGATAATCCTCTGGGACACCTGGGTGGCTCAGTCGGTTAAGCGTCCAACTCTTAGTTTTGGCTCAGGTCATGATCTCGTGATTTAGTGAAATAGAGCCCCACATTGGTCTCTGCACTGGCAGCACAGGGCTTGCTTGGGATTTTTTCTCTGTCTTTCTCTCTCTGAACTTCCCCCACTCATGCTGTGTCTGTGTCTCTTAAAATAAATAGATAAACTTTAAAAACATTTTATAAAAAAATTAAAAAGTTAGATAATTCTCTATAATATAATTTTCATTGAAAGATATTCTTTTATGATGTGTCTAGGTGTGGATCTCTGAGTTTATCCTACTGTGAGTTCATGATATTCTCGGATGTGTAGATTAATGTTTTTATTACTTATTTAAATATTCTTTCTGCCCCTTTCTCTTGTTCCTCTTCAGTTTTCCATGAATATGATGGTGTGTTTCATGATGCTCCACAGTCTCTGAGGCTGTCATTTTCCTTCACCCCTTTTTCTTTCCATTTGTCGAAATGGATAATCTCAATTGACCTATTTTCTAGTTCACTGATCTTTGCCTGCCAAAATTTGTTCAGCTCCTCTAGTGAACTCTTTATTCTTGTCACTGTATTTTTCAACTTCAGAATTTCTATTTGATTGTGTTCTATAATTTACAAATATTTTTTGGTATTCTTTATTAAATGAGAAGTCATTCCTCTATTTTCATTTAGCTCTTAAGACTTGGTTTCATTTTGTTCTTTGAACATATTTTAAATAGCTAATTTAAAGTCTTTGTCTAGGAGCGCCTGTGTGGCTCAGTTGGCTGAGTGTCCAACTTCGGCTTAGGTCATGATCTCATGGTTCATGGGTTTGAGCCCCGCGTTAGGCTCAGTGCTGACAACTCAGAACCTGGAGTCTGCTTCAATTCTGTGTCTCCCTCCCTCTCTTTCCCTCCCCCACTCACACTCTGTATCTCTCTCTCAAAAATAAACATCAAAAATAAATAAATAAATAAATAAATAAATAAATAAATAAAGTCTTTGTTAAGTAAGTCCAACATCCTGGCTTCACCAAGAACAGTTTCTATTGATTGCCTTATTCCTTGAGTATGGTGCATACTTTCTAGTTTATTTGTACATATCATAATATTTTTGTTGTTGAAAACTAGACATTTCAAATAATGTAACTGGTAACTGTAGAAATGAGATTCTCCACTTTCCCCATAGTTTGTTGTTCTTTCTTTAGCAACTTTTCTGAACTTATTCTGTGATGTCTATATATATATATATATATATATATATAATTTTCATATATAGCCACTGAAATATCTGCTTGGTTACTTTATTAGTCAGCTGATGATTTGACAAATTTCTTGGAACCAGGAATTCTCCAAGTCTTTGCTAGGGAGCTCTGTGCATGTGTGGGAGCACATCCTTGTCACTCAGATGGGCAGCTTTTATTTCCTGTGTGTACAGAGCCTGAAGGTCAGCCAGAGATGAAAGTCTAAGGGCATTCTTAGGTCTTACCTGATCATGTTCAGGGCCCTAAGCATGTGGCTTTCTAGATTCCCAAGAATATGTCGGAGCTTTTTAAGGCCCCCAGGGATATCTTATTACCCAGCCTTTCCTTTTTTGGTTAGCCTATTCTTTACCCCAACTGTTACCCACCACCTCAAGTAATCATGATGTTAAAAAACTGTCACTGGGTTATGTTATGTTTTGTTTGTCCATAAATATTTTCAGGGAAAGAGTTGTTCACACTGGGTAAGCTTTAAGTCTGGTCAAATAGAGTCTTGTTAGTGGGGTCTTCCAGGAAGACTTCAGACAGTCAAATAATGATGGTTCTCTTGGAATGGGTCTTTGAAGGAGGTCCAACCCCATTTCTCCCTCACTAGCTAGTGAGAGCTGGTTTTCAGTATGATTGCGGATTGTTGGCTTTCAAGGCTACTTGGGGAGTTGGTAGAGTGAAGAGTGGGAATAGGGCAAGTTAAAATGCCAAAGTTTATTTTTCTTGAATAAACACTCCTCCAGATTGCTGTAAGTCTTTAATTTACAGAGTTCTGAAAAAGCTGTTCCCCATAGTTTTTGCCACTGTTCTCTTGGTTTTATGGTGAAAAGAATTTTCTGAGGTTCCGACTCTGCAATTTTTGCAGACCTCTCAAGAAATATCTTTTAAAAAATGAGTACTTCATATTTTTGGTCAACTCAGTTGAGATTTCTGAATTACACCTTTGTTTTAAGTTGACTGAAACAGTGTTTTTACCTGGCTAATATTCAGAAAACTGAATAGAAAACTTCCCTCAAATTGTAGTTTTAGTGGCTTAAGTAAATATAATTCATGTTTTCTCAAGTAAGGATTAAAAATAAGAATCCTTTAAGTACAGAATATTATTTCTTTGGATCCATTCAATATTTAAAATTGTAGTCCTCTTCAGAGTTTTGATATTCCATGAGATGACCTACATGATTTCCTACAGTCATTCTGGATATTGAGATAGCAGCTATAATGCCCAGGGAAGCTGTGATTCCATTGTTTCTCAACTGAGGCAGAGACTGAAACTGATTGCTAAGGAGTCCACCACATTCTATTCGTCAAAGAGCAGGCATACGGGAGATGTGTCATTGAACTCCCAGGCAAAATTGAAATACACTCTATAAATTAGTTTAGTAGTCGTCAACATGTGAGCAATGCATAATCCTATGAGGTTAATATTCTAGGATGTCCTGCCATCCACACACATGCATAACTTCTCCCCCACCCCCACCACCATTAACAACATCTGGCACTAGAGTGCTACATTTGTTACATTTGATATAAAAATATTCACTGTTGTAGTATCACACAGAATAGTTCCACTGCCTTAAAAATCCTCTGTTCTCTGCCTATTACTCCCTCCCTCCTACCCAACCACTAGATATTACTAACATTTTACTCCCTCTAGAGTTTTGCCTTATACAAATCGTAAGGTAGTTGGAGTTGTATAGTCTGGAGCTTTCTCACATTGGCTTCTTTCACTTAATATGCGTTTAAGATTTCTCTATGTTTTCTCATGGCTTGACAGCTCATGTCTTTTTAGTAGTGAAAAATATTCTATTCTCTGAATATTATACAGTTCATTTATCCACTCACCTACTACAAGACATCTTGGTTGCTTCCAAGCTTGGAAATTATGAATAAAGCTGCTATAAATATCCATATGCAGGTTTTGTGTGGACATACGTTTTTAGTTCATATGGATAAATACCAAGGAGCATGATTGTTGAATTATATGGTAAGATTACATTTAGTTTCAAAAGAAACTGCCAAGCTATCTTCCAAAGTGTCTGTACCATTTTGCATTCCCACCAGCAATGAATGAGAGTTCCTGTTGCTTCACATCCTTGACAGCATTTGGTGTTATCATTGTTCTTGGTTTGGCCATTACAGTAAATGTGTAGTGGTATTTCATTGGTTTATTTTTCAGTTCTCCAATGACATATTTTTCATATGCTTACCTACCATTTCTTTGGTGAAGTGTTTGTTCAAGTCTTTTGCCAATTTTAAATCAGGTTGTTTATTTTCTTATTTTTATTTTTAGCAGGTTTTTTTTTTTTTTGGATAAGTCATTTTTCAGCTGTGTCTTTCGCAAATATTTTTTTCCCAATTTATGGTTTTTCTTTTTATTCTCTTAACAGTCTCTTTCCCAGGGCAGGAGAAGTTGATATAGATAGATATAGATATAGATAGAGATAGAGATAGAGATAGAGATAGAGATAGAGATAGAGATAGA